>NW_013669119.1:66476-71163 GCF_000517525.1 Limulus polyphemus
ACTTAATCTAAAGAACGTCGATATTAAAATAAATATATAATAACAAATTTGTTACACTGTACACTACTCACCACGGGTATCGAAACGCAGTTTTTTAACTGATGACTCGCAGAAAAAAACTGTGTATTGTTTATTAGCTCATTGTGTAGCTTTGTGCTTAGTCCCAAACAAACAATCCTCTATTTTCAACATTCTTTCAAAAGTTAAATGTTTGTATGATTCAAACTAAATATTTGACTTGTTTGAGAATGTATTCTTATACATTTTACATAGCGGTTTGTAATATTAAAAAAACACTGTAACAATTTTTTGTATGATGCTATTTGAAAACAGTATTAACTCTTGAAATTATTACGAATCACATATATTATATTACAGCGTACAGAACTCTATATTAACAAACAATTACAGGCCTTATACTACAAACATATGTATTATAGTAGCATTTTATCATAATCATTTTGTGAAATTAATATCAAATTACGTTAAATATTTGTTCGCACTGTACGCTAAAGAAGTTATGTTACATTTGCATGACCAAATATTTAGGTTAAGTATTTAAGTAAGGTCATGTACTTTGAACTTAGCTTATCAATGATAAGTTACGATTTAGCGCCAAAATTTTGTATTTCTATATCGCATTTAACGTATTGTATTTATTGATGTAAAACTTGCTTAACGACAAAAAAAAATAATGTTCACTAGACATTAAGGATTCAGTTTAGCCTAGCTAGTGATGAACGGATTTTATGTGTCATTACACTTAAATCTTAACGCTCTGATAAACGAGCTTATTAACTCTTTCGCTTTACATAATGTTTGGACTTTGCATTTAAAAAATAATAATCATATATCACACTAGAACATTAGTATATATATGAGATTCTCATCACATAATAATATAGGCTGCAATTTTGTAACTCAAACGTGAATGAAATTCTTATAAACTTTATGGAAATTATAGGTCTCCGATGTGACAATGGTAAGTATACTGAATTTCAACGCTAAAACTTGAAGTTTGATTCCTCGCGGTAAACACAGCAGATATTCCAATGTTGCTTTGGTCTAAAACAAACAAACGGAAATTATCGACGCGCATAAAGTCATAACAATGCATTATCTTCCACTATAAATACCTCTAATATTTTATAACAACCAAAAGGATCGTCAGCTCATGGTAATAACCAAATGTTCAAAAGAGCTAAATGTATCAGCTCACCAGCAGGCAATCCATTCGTTTTCCCATGATTATAGCTTTAACACGAAAGATAGTTTGCATATCATCGAATCTAAATCTTGACTTTCAAAGTCTAAACTTTATCCTATCTACCTTCAATATTATCGTGCTTCTACTGAAATAGACCCCATGAGCTGGTTGTCAGTTTCTAAGAAATATGTTTTAAACATCTAATTCAAGACCCTTCTACCTTTTCTAAATTCTTGTATAAAATCCCGTGTTTCAATTCTTTTATAATAGCTCAAACTGCTGTAAAAGTAGAGACAATCCTAGTTAAACATCATAAATAAATGTAAGCAAGACTGTTATCACATGGAAACATTTGTTGAAATAACATAACTTCAAAGGATATAATGTTCTAAGATCGATTGTTTAAAATTATAGTTAATCGTTTATTGTAAACTTTAAAGATTATAGTTAAGCACAAAACTATATCAAGTTCTATCTGTGCTCTGTCCACCACGGGTATCGATACTCTAATTTTATCATCATACTCAAAGAAAGAGAAAATTATAATTTGATAATTAACCTGAGGTACTTTTTATCATTGTTTGACAATATATCAACGACGTTGCTACTGATAAATACTAAAGAAGTAGTTTTTTTCTAAAATAAACCTAAAAAAACAACTGTACTATATAGCCAGATTTTAATTATATCAGCTACGTATGAAATTGACAAATTTGTCTTACAATATAATGTTAAAAGTATCATAATTTTGTTTAAATGTCTACCATGGCCTGTGAGAGAGCGTATTTAGTTCATTCCATGCTAAAATTGTTCAAATATTGTAGTTTATGTTAATATCAATTTTTTCATTCACTATTACACAACAACCTAATAACGAGGATGCTTAACTATTTATTGATACCAGTAACTACACACTTATCATCGAACAAAGAGAGTAAGTTCAGTTATACTTTGTTGGGTAATTACACTGAATCATAGACTTAAAATGGATGGGTAATCAAACCTTGGTATAGTTAATGTTTGGTTTTTGGAAATCATAGACTTAAAATGGATGGGTAATCAACCCTTGGTATAGTTAATGTTTGGTTTTTGGAAATCATAGACTTAAAATGGATGGGTAATCAACCCTTGGTATAGTTAATGTTTGGTTTTTGGAAATCATAGACTTAAAATGGATGGGTAATCAACCCTTGGTATAGTTAATTCTCAGCTAGACGGATGTACCTAGGTAGAACGGTCTGTCTGAGATTAAGCTTCTTTGTTTCTTGCAACCGATTCGAAGTTACTAATTATACCGTGTTGTCACAAAAACTACCTGTTAGAATGATCATATCTCTCACACCCACGGGGTATCGCATCGATATTCCGCCAAATCCCTCGACGAACTTATCCACCTGGGTGTATTCTCGATCGGCATAGACCATTTCCATGTATATCTTACCGTGTAGACAGCGGAGACGTAAGAGGACAAACTCTCAATGATGCCCCTCTTCTAATCCTTCAATTCGGTCTGATGAATTGATCGTTCAATTTTCCATTACGTCAAATAGTTGGCACAATGTGACAACGACTATCTCACAGTCACAAAATCCCGCCTTCCCCGTATGGACCGTCCAAACTGAAGACCATCTATTCCAGACCACTGCCTATCTGAAATAGGTCAGGAAATGGACCAAATATTTTTATTATTTTTTGTGTGTTTTTTTTTCTGCTGTAACATTGATTGTTGGATCGTAATTCGCCTTGCTTCACAAGTCAACATTTTAAAGTATAGAGATTGTTTTGTATTTTATTGAATATATATTTCACACAAAAGAATCTCAAATAGTGTTATGGACGGGTTATTAAACACATAAAATACACCTTTTTTACATTATAATTTTACCATGTTTTCCTTGAGGACGGCTATTTAGCGCCCAGATCAACTGTCTTAGAGCCAGGAATCGAAGTAAACTCAACATGGTATTGTATAGGAGGTAGTTTTGCATTTTGTTGAATGTATCTCATAAAAAAGAATCCAAAGTAATGTTAGGGACGAGTTATGATACGTACAAAATATATTGTTTTTGCGTTATAATTCTATTATATGTTCCCTGGCAGGAGGCGTTTTCAGAACATAATTCCAACTATACAAAAGCAGAAGCTTGAAATAAAACCAATATAATAAATTACAGGAGATAATTTGAGTTTTAATGATCGTATCTCGTAAAGAAGGCTCAATAGATATTAAGTATAAATTAGATTATGTTTGTCTGTACTATTATTTAAACTCTTCTCCACCTAAAAACGAAGGCGTGATGTTAATTTTAACTAAAGGTCATCTAAATATCGTTAATAATTTACTTAGTACTTTAATAAATACTTTAAGGAGCACATATAATGTTTTTATTATCTGTTTCTTCAATTTTTTGTAAAGCACACAAACTTAGTAGATTAATAGGATTTTGTTTGTTTGAAGTTAATCACAAACTACATAAAGGACTATCTGTGCGCTGCCCACCACGGGTAAGCTATTTAGACCTTGAAGCATTTCTACATATATTGATTGTCACTATCGCAACTGTACTTATGTTTTTATTGTAAGAAACCGCGTTTCGATACCCGTGGTGGACAGAGCACAGAGAGCCCATTTTGTAGCTTTGTGCTTAACTTCAACCAAACAAACGACGAGCCCCCCAGTGGCACAGCGGTATGTCTGCGGACCCTTAGTGGGCAGAGTACAGATAGCCCATTGTGTAGCTTTGTGCTTAATTATAAAAAAACAAACAAACGATGAAAGCTACTATGCTCCGTATTATTTGTTTCTTCGCGGATTAAAAGATCCAAAAATACCGCTGAACAGACACACACAAAAAGAGTTCCAGTATCATCGCCATCTTTAAAATATTCCATGATACAATCTAAACATCTTGTTATAAAACAAACTACAAACAAACAAAACATTACGGAAAAAACTACAAAAAAATTAAAATACACCTTCTGGGTACCCAAGAGTTTATGAAAAATTTAAAGAGGGTCCATTATCAATGTAACCATGACACTGGCTTTGAAGGCTTCAAGAAAATCAGTAATAGGTGACAAAGTCATCCCAACGAAGATTTTTTTCAATATGTTTATTTTTTTAGTTAAGTTTATATTTTACGAGAGAATACAATAGCTTAGTGGTTGTTTGGTGTGAAATATGGCACTAGAGATTTTTGTATAAAACCTAAAAGTGTTATTATAAATCATAAAGCCACAACAAAGCAAGCGGGAAGAGAGCAATGCAGTGGAAGTTTACGACATTAAATACCAGGGGCAGATTTAAACAAGAGTTTACAGAACCATAATATAACACGTTTTCAGGTTATACATTATTATGTTTGAAGCTCGTAACTTAAGTTAAAACCTTTTATTTCATTATAGAAGAATGTTCTGGGAACAATAGCTATTACCGTTGTAATTACTGTAATGGTTCTATACTTTTTCTTAAGAGCTTCA
>NW_013669119.1:71485-100148 GCF_000517525.1 Limulus polyphemus
CACGGGTATCGAAACCTGGATTCTAGCGTTGTAAGTCTGCAGACATACCGCTATGCCACTGGAGAGGCATCAATTAGTAACAGAAATATGGTAAATAAAATGATTTTATAAATGTTATTATCGACTTGGTCCTTCTTGTCACAGTGTATTTTATTGGAATTTTGGATTTTAACCTCTTTTTAGCCTCTTTCTAAAAATGTTGGAATAAAGAGGACATACAGCGCGGTTGCACAAAACAAATTTACAACACTTATCTAGTGGTTAGGCCAGTGGTTAACACTGGATTCCGAAAGTCCTGGTTCTAGTCCCGTTGCCAAAAAATAATATTGAGTCTTGCACTTTGAGAGGTAAAAGCATTATGAGAGTGACAGTCAAATCCTAATATTCGATTATGGTAGCTTAAGGGTTTGTGGTTAAATAACTACCTTCCACTTAATTTATCAGTCCAAAATTATGGACCGCTAGCGCAAGATAATCCTTGTATAACTTAGCGCATATGACCGAAACAAATCAAACTGAATCCACATAGATAAACAGATTACCTTATAAATATTTTGGGCAATCTAAAGGTCTTACGTTCTTATGGTCCATTTTTTCTGTGATGATAAACGTGTTCATTGAAATAAAAATGTAAATTGTGTTCAATTAATGTCTAATGACGCAAGAATTAATTGCCCTTCACAAGAACAATGTTCCAGGTTTAGTCCCACCCTGGGAATTGCCCTTTCCATCGTGGCACGTGCAGAGTTGAATGGAACACGTGATAGTTACAGGGTTAATGGGATTACTCTGATTCTTGTTTCTTCGGCAGTCTTTTCTCATGAAAACAGCTGGAAACGTACGCTTTTGGGTTGTAGGCCTAGTTTAACTTCAAATCCTTATTCATTACTTTGTTTTCAGAGATGATATTCAAAGCTTCAGCGCGATTGCTTTTTGGCTTTAAATAATTTAACAACTTCGCTGTATTTCTCTGATGAAAGTATTTATCTAATATTCCAGCAACCAAATGCCCTAAGGGCATCATGCTTTCGAATGATTAGAAAATTAGTAATGGTCTCTGAAAAGGAAAGAGAATAAAGAAAAAGAAGAAAAAACAAACAAGAAACAAGAAAAAAGAACAGATATAAACTTACAATGTGATATAATGAGCCCAGTATAGCAACGCCAATTAAATTTTTATGACTCCATTATTTTAGAACTTTTATTAGTTCTCTTGGTCATATTTCAAATATACACGAGTTTAGTAACATTTATTTTCTTCGAACCCACGACCTACAGATTGTGAGTCCAGCGCCCTAACCACCTGGTCATGCCGGGCAAATATGATGGCATTATTACAATAATTCTCAATCTTCTTCTTCGGCATAATGTGAAAGATGCAAATACGGCGGGTGCTCCTGATTGTTTTTCCTTCTTGTGATCAACAGCTCTAAATGAGGGATGACTATGCTCGAACTTATAGCTGTCTTACCTATCTGCTTAGCTTATCATATCATGTAATGAAATGTAATGTGCGTGTAGATTTTAGTGATTTGTATGTATCACACAAGGACTAAGACGACGGCTAACCACACTTCATGAACATGTTGCACTTTTTCAACGTAACTAAAATATAATATGCAAATAAACTTCCTAGCTAAAAACCGTCAAAATATATGCCAATGATTTGTTCTTGTTTGGTGTCTATTTAAATCCAATACTTCACCTAGTTTCAGAGACTTGATGCATTTACAAGATGAAATATTCCAGTCACATTCCCAAGCCTCTAAGATACCGAACTTTTTATGTGTGTGATATATTTCCTTTCTCTGAAACTGCGTGCATGTTATAATAGTAAACATATGTAAATGTGTTTAGTTTCCAAGGATAATCAGAGAAGTACTAAGGTGGCAAATATATGTTGGAAATAACTTACACATTTTGGTTTAATTTCACTTATTTTAGTAGCTCAATAAAATATGTTACATGCATAAAATCTCAGAGATTTCAATTTAGAAAATTTGAATGTGTCTTCATAGGTCTCGGGGTTCGTATCGTTTAAATTTCAATCAAAATATGTAATCTGTTTTGCTTATATTTTAATAACCATTTTATTAATAGTTTCAGTATTTAATTTTCCCAATTACACAAAAACTCATGCTTTCATACAATTCGATTCTTGAAAGCAATGCATGAAAATAACTCAAATGTAAAAAATAATGAAGTCATTTTCTTAAAATTTATGTATAGATTTCCTTTTTTTTCAAAACACTTTAGTTTCAATTTTAACATGCTCTTTTTAATATCTTTGATGAAAAACATTTCTTTTATTAAATCTAGAAAATAATGAATGTTATGAAGGACGAGTGTATTACGTGTGAAAATTCAAGGAATACAATAAATGCGCGAAAAACCTTATTTTGAAGATCATGTACATGTCCTTGTCAAGTTTCAAGTAAATCTGTGCTTCCAATCACGAAAACACTCAAAACAGTTTGATCCTACCTTAAAAGGACCCCAATGTGAAAATTTCAAGTAGATAATTATTTTTGAATGATCCTTATCAATTTTTATCTCAATATGGGAATCCAGTTTAAAGATCCTCACACAATCCTTCGACTCATAAAGAGGTAGCTGAAGTTAAATTATTATTCTCAAGAGCTCCTTACATTTTAACGTCAGTTTTGAAGTAAATAAGTTTAGCCAACTATGATAACCCCAGAAACCCTTTGATCTTACACAATTTTGGAGCTCCCTGGCAACTCTTTCGAAAATGTTTTTCTATATGTTTGATATGGATCATTAATTAACCTATAAGAAAAAGTGATATCACCGATTTTGTTGAAAACAATTGTTATAGGAATAATAATATCCATGTTCATTTTGTTGATGTATGTTCGAACCTAATGAGTGTAACGAATTTGTTATTATATATTTATTTCAATATCAACGTTGTTTAGATTAAGTTTATATTTAAAAACATGCATAGCTTATAATGTTAGATACGTACTGCGAAACTCTCGCTTATTCTCCAAAGTTGTAGAAGATTCTCGAGAGTAAGGATCAATAGATAATGTATGTGCGCAAACGTTTAAATCAGTATTGTTACGTAAATTTCTAGAATGCCTCCACACGCCTATGAATATAACCAACGTGACGAGCTATAGTCAGTGTGCTATAAACTTTGGAAGCTATAACTGTGATTTGTATAACGCTTATCAATCAGAAAACTTAAGATATTTGACCAGGAGCATTTACAAAGTTCGAACATTATAAATCATTTAACTTCAGTGGATTCTCATCCAACATTAGTACTTTTACAAAAACATTACCTAACGTCGTCGGTGGAAACTCAATCTCTTAACGATTCGCTTAACAGGGACCCAGCTAGCCCTGTAGTCTTCACTGTTCATACGCGTATTAGATACGCCAACAAACACAAAATGTCTAAATTCCTCCCTGATTACATCAGCCTTTATATCAGTGACCAAATCACCAACATCGGGTGATCTGGTGGAACTATGTCCATATGTGGACACAAATACACTGGGTGTTGCCCCTTTTATTTTCTATTTTTCAAACATCAACAATCGGATATAACATGACCAGTTTTTTTTTTTATAAAAATGGCAGACAAGCCTTGATTATTTTAAAGAAGTTATATCCTGACTATCAGAAGATTTCGAACTAGAGGACTGTTTGTTTGTTTTGAATTTCGCGCAAAGTTACAGAAGGACTATCTGCGCTAGCCGTCCCTAATTTTGCAGTGTAAGACTATAGGGAAGGCAGCTAGTCATAACCATCCACTGCCAACTCTTGTGCTACTCTTTTACTAACGAATAGTGGGATTGACCGCACATTATAACGTCCTCACGGCTGAAAGGGCGAGCATGTTTTGATGGTACGAACTAGAGGAGCTGGATTTTTAGAGAATCCTCAAATTTAGTGAATTGTACAGATACAGGTTTTTCTTGAGATGGTAAGAATTTCTTTTTATAAAAAGTGGTTTTATGTGTTAAAATGCAGTCAAAAAAAAGAGCGGCTGCTTCCTGTAGTCTTTCAACTTTATTTTCATCCAAGTAAGTTTTGAGGTCGTCACGTACACAACGTTTAAATTCCTCAATTAGACATAATTGTCTTAGTTTGTCGAAACTGTTGCCAATATGCACAGAATTGCACCATCGATCATAATAAACATTTTTTTCGTGGGCAAATTCCATATAAGATTGATTGTCTTGTTTGTGATTACCTCCAAACTTTTGGCGAGAAGCTTTCGTTACTAACTCCTATGCTTTGAGAATAACTGCTTTAACTTTATAATAATTCGTACAATCTTCTAGAGAGAGAGTGGCATAAGCTTCTTGTGCTTTACCAGTTAAAACGCTTTGTAATAATAATGACCATTTTTCAGTGGGTCATTCCATGGTTTGGGCAACCTTCTTAAAACGTTGGAAATATTTATCAACTTCATTTTCATTGAACGGTGGCACTTTAACATATCAATTAAGTTCAAAATTGTCATTTTGCCTTGGTCAATCAGTGTTGAGTCTAATTTCTATTTATTTCAGCCTAATTTCCTTTTCGGCTTTGATGCGAGATTTTTTGGCCTCGAGACATTTATTTTCTTTTTCAGCTTCAATACAAGCTTGTTCTTTTTCTTTCTCGGGTTCTATTCGAGCATATTCTTTCTCTTTCTCGGATTTGATACGAACTTGTTCTTTCTCGGCTTCGATACGAACTTGCTCTATCTTTTTCTCACCTTTGGTACGAGCTTGTTCGAGCTCGAGTTGTTTGAGTTTTAAGCTGGATCTCTAGCTTAGCTTTATCACTCAGCCCCGATTGGCTAGTTGGGACACTGTAGTATTCCTCTATTGCTTCCTCAGGCAACAAATCAACATCGACTAGTATTTTGATAATACGCTTTTTAGTTCATTTTTTCTCATTGATCTTTCAACTTCTAGTTCTAAAACTTTGGTAAGTTCGAGCAGTTCATCTTTGTTATATTTTTCTAATTGTTCAAGGGAGGGTGATTCAAGAAAATCTTGATAATCAGACATGATCAAATCTTGTTGGCACTGATAAATATAAGTTGAATTATGATTTAAATTTTAATTTAGATTGAATTTTATCTCTGATTCAAATCTAGAACACGAGCCCCAATTTCTTATGTTACGTATTAGAATTTGAAATAGCCTAAAATTGAGTTAAGTGATAAATGTAAATTTAGTAGGTTACAAACCATGTGAAATTCTAATACGTAATCTGAGGAAGTTTTCGTTTTCGTGAGACGGAGTACTTAAAGTAATATATCAACCCACACAGCCTTGATCAGTACTGACGATGTTTGAGATGAAGGTACTTTGTTCAACAAAATATGATGCCTGAGCCCTAAAAATGTAATGATAAAGAAAATAAGTATTTAACACAAATGTTAAAACTTGTTTTAGAATAATCGTATCGAAGAAGTTTAAAAAACAAGTAGAAATTTGCTAAAACAGTTTGCTATAAATAGATACAAAATAGAAGTTTGTGTTATGCTCTATGTTAGAGCATTTTAAACTAATTGCAGATTTTTTCCATACACAAAAAGATCCTCAAAACACCCATCATCGTAAAACGTTTTATGAGTACTTGACCTGTCAAAATTTTCGGTAACACAATTAAAATAATTAATTATATATACATGTATATTACATAATACGATAATATAAGAAGTTTTTGTGGCATTTTGATCAACAATTTTAAATTGTCGTAATAGTGTATGATGTATTTTTTCCAATATTTTCTGTACTTTCTTGGACACACCAAGCCCCCCAGTGGCACAGCGGTGTGTCTGCGGACTTACAACGCTAGAAACCGGGTTTCGATACCCGTGGTGGGCAGAGCTTTGTGCATAATTAAAAAACAAACAACCGACACACCAAAATCTGTGATATTTTCTTTTGATGGACTTTTCGAAAAAGCATATTGTGTCTATGATATTCAATAAATGTATTCACAGCCACGGATGCCCCCAGTGGTACAGCGGTATATCTACGGACTTACAACGCCAGAATCCGGGTTTCGATATCCGTGGTGGGCAGATCACAGATAGCCCATTGTGTAGCTTTGTGCTTAATTACAAACAATCATCCACGGATGGTGCAACATATACTGTTATAAAAGAAAGGTTTCACCATTTTTTATATAATTGGTGCAGTATATAATGGGTACATTTTAGCTTTAATTACCATACTCTTAATTTATATAATGCCATTTTATCTGACGGTTCGACTTTTGAAGCAGAACGGAAGAAATGAAAATACGTTAGGAATGTTTCGAATGCTTTACGGAAATAACATTAAACTATAAAATAACAGTTAAAATAAGACAATAGAATATTTCGATTTCAGGTTAAATGGAATGTATAAGAATTCCACAGACAGAGTCGTATTTAAACATAGCAACGAGGAAAAGAATGTTAGAACAAAACACAAAATATTGTCTTTTACCATCAACTTTCAAGACGAGCTGTTTCTTCTTAAAGTAAAAGTTTAAACATTTTCTCCAACTAAAATTTGGATAAAATGGCTATAAGTTAAAAGTAGCATTCCTTAAAATTTATTAATGAATTGTAATAAATTTAATAATCAGCATATATTTAAAATCACCAGAATATTTAAAATGCTATGTATTACAAAAAACATATCAAATAGTTACTTGTGATTTTTGTACTCCGGTGGGATAGCGGTAAGTCTATCGGCTTACAGCTCTAAAATCCGAGGTTCGATTTCTCGCGGTATGCACAGCAGATAGCACAATGTGACTTTGTTCTTAAACAAATAAACAAAGCTTGGGATCCCAGGGCTTTCAGATATTCAATATAAATTATTCAGAGACAGATCGATAGCATTTAACATTTCATAGTTATAGATGAAACTGTTATTTTTATTTCTAAGTAGATGTTTCAGGGCTTTCGTTGATGGCCAACAGAGTTGACGCTTATGTATTATCAACTATGTAATATTATGGTACTATTCTCTACTTACCTGTAACTTTCTCTGAATTCCATACCTCAGTTTGTTAACTTGTGTTTTCGAACACCATTAGTTGATGGTTTCAGTATAGCTCGAAATAACCAATACGGATATTCAAACAGTAAGACAAGAAAGACGTCGTATATGAAGATGGGAAAACACGAATAAAACAAAAGTAAAAGTACATTAGTAAGAGAAGTATTTACAGAATTCAGATCCGCAAAGCAGTAGGGATACATCATCTATCAGATGGTAATCTTCATACACAAGCTAATGTTCATGTTAATCTGTAGATCAAGTCTAGACGTCCCACATAACTTTTCAACTCCCATTTACGAGGCTCAACGTTTGAAATTTTAAAATTCTTAATTTACGTTATTGCTTTGAAAAACTCCTAATATGTTATTACCAATTTTCAAGTAGATTAGTTCAGTTAAGTATGAGAACCACTCACGCCCTATGATCTCTCATAATTTTGGAGCTCCCTTATGATTCTTTAGGAAATGTCTTTATTTATTTATATTCAGTGGAGATCATGTTTTTATTTCCTTGTATTCAGTGGGGATCACGAACAGATACAAAAAGGTGAAAGTATCGATATCGCTCAAAACAGATATTACAGGAATAATAATGTACGTTTTGTTGAAGAGAGAAAAATAACGAAAAATAAGTATAGGTGTGAATGCTAAAGCCCAAAGTATCCTTCATTTATAGCAACCATTCGCTGTCTACAACCAGCTGTAGAAGGTAATAGCCCTTAGTGAACCAGAACTATAAGAATAAAATTCAAGTAGATTAGTACAGCTGGAAAACTGAGAGTACGTGATAAATGAAGCATTTGTTGAAGTTAGCATTCTGGCCCTTTAATTTTAGCACTGTGCTATATAGTAAAGTATTGGAAGATGAGTTACGCTAAGTGCATGAGCATTGGAAAAAAGTACAGTGCTCTGTTCAAAAATTACTTCAATAATTCGATGACGAGGAACCCACCTTGAGACTAATAATGGCTGGAGACGGCTTGAATGGGTAATGTTCGTAGTTTGTATGAGTGCTGTTCCAAGCAGTATTACATTTATAAAGAGTTTTTAAAATTCTGAAAATGTAGGTAATACTGACAATTGTAATCTCGTTTGAATTAAAACAGAACAGCAATGCCTTCTGGTTGCCACATGCCAATGCCTTCCGGTTGCTACACTCTTTAATGCCTTGCATGCTATTAGCAAAACTAAAAAAAGACATGTGTTCCTGGTCAGTTATGCTACCTCATTTGTACTAGAAATCAAGTATTTCAGAAGGGCTCTTATGAATATTCTGTGGAATAGTAACCTCAGTTTCAACATACATAAAGAAAGAATTTTAAATAACATAATCCCCTTTTCAAAATCTTTCCATTTGCAGATGGCCATAACATAACTGTTTTTTAGATACATGTATTTAGATCATGAACAGCATTTATTACAGTTTTAATTAGAGTTATTAATAGCCACACATATTCACATCAGCCTTTTGTAAAGCAAGTAATGGTTGAGAATACATATGGTAATATCGTCAGCATCTTGAAGCAATATCTTTCTGATGAAAAAACCAAAAGAACATCGTTATCCTGGAAAGAATTTCGCCATTAAACATAGAATAACTTGATAAAGTTCTGTAAAATGGACATTTGAATTTGTTCATTGGCATTTCTATTATAGCATAAATCTTTCGTCTTGTATATGTTTTACACTTTAAAATGATAACATCCAACAAAGAAAATAGACTATACAAAAATGTTGACCGAGGAAGAGTTAAAAAATGAGAACAATAGGTCCTATGTAACATTATCTGACTTCCTTATGCTTTCCAGGAATTACCTTTGAGATTTAACCGCTTGCAGTTATCATTTCAAATAACTGAAATTGTACACACATGAATAGCTCTCATGTCTTGCTCCAGCCCAGTCATTGTAATGATCTGTTATAGATGAAGCTACAATAACAGCAGGTGACATCAAACTCTGCTCCATATGAACCTTATATAACACAAAATCAGTTGCTTATCTAATATGTGGGTGGTATTGCTAGTTTCACTTAATGAAAAGGATAGTGCGATGTTGTATTCATGTTACCTTTTTTTTTTTTTGGTACTTAGACTTCTATTGTCACCAAGAAACACCTCTGTCCCTTTGAAGACCATACGAGCAACGTGCACTTGATGCAACTAGTCAGGACTATGATTCTGCTGACAAAAGTGATGTATATGATTTAGATGACAATGATGTAACTCATTCCAGTCCTGGTATAGTTTACTTGAAGCTATGTCTTTTCCTATAACAATTTCAAAAGCAACTGCCACAAAAAAATACTCACGATAGTACAAGAATACGAACCGCCATTTTGGGAATTACGATGTGGTAAGGGTGTACGATGTGCTTTGTCACATCTGTCACTATATATATAAACATTTATTGAAATTTATAAGGACAATTTCAGGCTGTTCTTGACACCTGTACTTTTTTGTCGTAGTTGTTACTGATAACGATATTTGCTCATTATTCTGGCTCATCAATGTTATTAGGTTAGGTTTTGCTGTAAATGTTTTATATTAATAATATTGCCTAATAGGCTAGGTACCACAGCGATGCGTCAATCCATTTAGTTAGAATAATGTTTTGAAAAGGACTGAGTTATTTTCTGGACACTAAAAGTCAAGAACAAATGTCTGTTGAAGATAGGACCACTGGACTCCAACTACACCAGTCTACGTCATATCCATAAAAACTTGAAGAACGAAACTATCATGTTAAATATAATCGTGCAATTTTGAAAGCGAACTAATGGCGGTATGTAAACTACAACACATGTCCGCACACTCTCTCCATCGTCCCTCCTTCCCAAACAAATTAATGTTACGGACTATTTTTATATCAAATGCCTTAATCTGCTCAATGAATATTTTTTGATGTTAGTTTCGTTTTATGGGAAGTGTAACAGCCAATTATATCTTCCCGTATACGTATTTATTGTATTGATAAAGCTTTTAATGTGTTCAATATGCCTTAATTTTTTTGTAGTTTTGGACAAAGTTGTTTATGATATTTGCATCGTGATCGAGAATAGGGTATTGTAAAAGTATATTAGTATACGTTTAAAAGTATAGTTTTCATGATATGATTTAAAAAGCCATTTTATGAAAGAAGTAATAAGACTTACAAAAAAGAAAAACTATAAAGATCAAGAAGATATATGGTGCCTTTCCGGTGGATTTGTTTTCTTGTTTATAGTTAAGCACAAAGCTACATAATGAGCTATCTGTGCTCTGCCCACCATAGCTTTCAAAACACAGTTTATAGCTTTGTACGTGCACAGACATAGATAGTCCAATGCTGCTTTGTTCTAACACAAACGACAACAACAACAAAGAAAATTAAACATATGGTACAAACAGCATTCAAAAGATAGTGCTGGGAACTAAAGTTTGTCAGTGTAGAAATACTAATATTACTTAGGCTGAGACTATTATTATTCTATATAACCGCGTTTCTTAATCCATGGATCGAGCTCCAAAATTATATCGTGAGAATGTGTGAAGGGTCGCGAAAAAGATATTTAAAATGGATATTAGTTTAGATATATAAGTATTTTGTGAACCAGATGCTTTTTGCATGAACGTAAATTCATTGGGTGGCGATGGACAGTAAATGCTTATAAATGGATCATTGAGCCTAAAAAAAGTTGAAAACCCCTCTTCTATGGTGCAGAAGAAGGAAGAAATAATTTGTGTTGTTGAATTCACCCAAAATACTTGAAGGTTACTTGTATTAACCATACCTATTTTGAAGTGATAGGTTTGAGGGTAGATAGCTAATAAATACTACACACCGCCAACTCTTGTGCTACTCTTCACCAACAACTAAAGTGATTGGCCATCACATCATATCGCTCTAACGGCTGAAAGGCCAAGCATGAACGGTAACAGGTTTCGACCTGGCGATCTGCAGATTGCAAGTTAGCGCTCTTACCACCATGCCACAGAGAGAAGACAATAACGCTGATAGTTATGCAGAAAATCGAGTCTTACTTAAAATGTCATGACAAAAAGACCACACTACAATATTTCTCTGGTTGTATATTTAGTTTGTATAGCCTTGCAGTTTTATGAACGTCAATAAGTTTTATACGATATGTATAGGTGACGAAACACGGTTTGTGGATAGACCACAAAGAAGTAGAAATAAATATCCAGAGCCCTACAAATTAAATTTCGAAGTCAACAATAATAAGTATTCAGTCAGTTGTTGTGAGAAAAAGAGATGGTATAAAAGTTCATGAAAATATATGAATAGGAGTAAAAACTTTTCCGTAACGAATAACACGAAAGTACTATCAACAGCTAGTAATTTCACAGAGAAGCATGAAGCACGACAAAAAAATACATCAGGTATATATATGAAAATAGATTATATGTAAGAGATGGTTCTTGGTGACATACAATGATTCGTAAATAAAATGTTTTAAGCTCTAATGGAAGCGTTATTGTTCTAGTTAATCGAGATCTACTATAATATAGTGAGCGTGGGATGAAAAGCAACTAAGATTTATTACTAGCTCTGTTGATACCCTATGATACTAAATTTCAACTGATAAATGCACATGCAACACAATCAATGATGAGAAACATTGCCTTCGAAGGACATCAAACATTCCCTTGCTTTCTTAGTGTTACATAAGATATGATATCAGCAGAAGATAGATGAGGGGTAGCTATTGAATTACAATTAAGTAAACATCCAAATGAAACTCCTTTGCCACAGACCAAGAAACCAATAACATGGTTGCTTTTCATGATAATTTTTCTTCAAGCAAGATGTGCATTTTATTACAACCAGTTTTAAAACTTGGATTCGAAGGTAGGGAAACTGTAAACAAAAAGTTATCAAAGTGCTAAACAGTACAAAACTCATTTGATCTGAGAGTGATGAAACATGAAGACCTGTTATAGTATGCATTAATTAAAACGAGCATAATTTGTCACAAAACGTGTTTGCTTGTTTCTTGAATTTCGTGCAAAGTTGCTCGAGAGTTATCTGCTATAACTGTCACAAATTAGAAATGATAGACTAAGGGGAAGGCAGCTAGTCAACATAAACCTCCGACAATTCGAATATTTGTTGAAAATGCATCAAACTCTATAGAGAAATTAAAAATTACAGAATAATGTCAGAAGCTTTAGGCTAATTAGCTCTGGATAGAGATTTGATAGGTGAGTCTAGAAGATGAATTGTACGATAATCTTCGAAGGATTAAAAAAGGCAAATACAAGATTTTTATTGAACCATGGGGATTGGACTATTTTTTGTTTCAGTCTTCATGTGTAATGGTTTGAAACTAGATGATGATAAATCAACCTGGGACTTTAATTCATTCATGAAAAGGCCTAGAGACAGAGAGGGTAATGCAGGACGACAAAAATTCTGAGGACGTGAATTCAATCTTTGTCAACACGCAATTCTTATGCTTGCCAAAATAAAACATAACAATCGCAGATACTCAGATTTTGATAAATATTCCTAAAATACAATAAACCTTTAAAATGATGCATCTTTTGTCATTCTCCGAGATATGTGAACTGCTTTATACGATTCACAATAATTTTAGATACTATCTGGTTTTTGTGATCCCCAATTAATTTGCACCCAGAGAGGCAAAGAGAAGCATTTTTTAAAATTGAAATTTAGCCAAGAAATTGATGGTGTCTTTTAAATACTCTTGTACTTCAAAACTGGGTTTCTAAGAAATTACAAGCATGTGATGAAGATGTGATTTATGGTTCAACAAATAGGATGTTGATGAAGGAGGATCTCATCAGGTGGTACTCGGATTTGTCACTTTAGATGAAAAAACATGTGATTCACTCAGGTGTGTATCAAAGTATAAACTCAAATTAATTTTATATAAACGTATTTTTGGGTCTTGAACGAGATATAAAGATGAAGACCAAATTATGGAGCTGTACATTCAACTATTCAGAAAATCAGGAAAAAAATAACGAAAAAAAAAACACAATAATCCTAGCGCTTTTGGAAAGTGTTTATTTGTTTGTTTGTTGAATTTTGCGCAAAGTTACTTAAGGGCTATCTGCGGTAGCTGTCTATAATTTAGAAATGATAAACTAGTGGGAAAGCAGCTAGTAAAAATTATTCACCGCCAACACTTCGGTTAAACTTTACCAACGAAAAGTGGGATTAACCATCACATTATAACTTCTTCACGACTGAAAGATTCGGACACGCAGCTTGCATGTCGAGGGCTTTAACAACCAGGCCATGCCAGGTTCAGTGTAAAATGACCAGTGAAGTTTATAAGCAAAAATGACTTGCAAAGAATATGGGCTTGTGGAAAAAGTAATGTCCAGAACGATTTAGAGATTTATTAACAAAAACACTGAATGATAAATGTAACTGAAAGAGTGAAACATTTATAACAAATGAAAAAAAAATCCAATAATAATTATCATTAAGTATGGTAGTACTTAATAGTAGGGATGAAACAAAATGGCAGCTACAAAAATTGCCCGTTTAAAACCACCTTTAAAATGTCTGAATATGAAAAATGACTTTTTCACGGTATTGACCAAATAAAACTAAAACTTATTGTACATATGAAGCCGCCTAAAACGCTATATACGTGTTTATGGAGTAAATCAAAATTTTCACTATTTCAACGAATTTTCATATAAGTGAGTAAGTACGTGACTTTTTCCTATAAATGTACAGATAAAAAGGTGAAGTTTAACGTTCTAACTCTTTCGTCTGGTTTCCCTTTTTAGCTAGCTATAGTAATATAGAAAGTTTTAATGTCACAAAAGTATTGAAACACGAAAGTCAAATCTACAAAAACTGAGTTACTTAAAATTAATTTTTTTTATCCCTACCTTGGCAAATCACTGTAATTATGTTTGCCTGATTTTCCCGAGCCGTACCGTTTACAGCAACAAAATAATGTTGACTGTGGTTGCTGTATTATGGTTTTGGTTTCGAGGAACAAATTATGTTCACATGAACTCACAAATTAGAAGAGAATGACTTGTTTCTTTGTTGTTAAGCGCAGGTCTAAACAGTGAACCATATGTGGCTCCGTCCACTGCGGGTATCTAAACTCGTTAGTGCTGAGCCACAAGAGGGCAAAGAGGATAGATATCTTACAATGTTTCCCTACCTTTTCTCAATAACTAGAATCCAAATATGAATTACGAGTTCTTATTAAAGAAGAACTGCATTTCACATCAGAAGTATGTACAGCTGTACTGCTGAAGAGACCTACGATTCGTGCAGTAGCTGTGGTAGAATTGACACATGACCTCTTATAATCACAAACAAAGATGTATTGTATGTGTCATTTCTGCAGAGTGCATTATGTATCCAACACATGAAATAAAAATATTTAGTGTTTTCGTTGCCAAGAAAAGTGTATAAACCAAACGAAGAATTTAATTTACATTGTTTTCTACGTGTGACACTTATCATAAGATGTGGAGATATTAGCCTTATATTATATGTCAATTTGTTCGGTTTTATTTTTCTAAGAATTTAATTTACATTGTTTTCTACGTGTGACACTTATCATAAGATGTGGAGATATTAGCCTTATATTATATGTCAATTTGTTCGGTTTTATTTTTCTAAGAATTTAATTTACTTTGTTTTCTACGTGCGACACTTATCATATTAGCCTTATATTATATGTCAATTTGTTCGGTTTTATTTTACTTAGCGATTTCAAGGCCATTTTATACATTTGTCACTCATTCTTAAAATATGATTAATATGTTTCATTAGAGCTTTAAAGTTGATTCAAAGAAACTATGTACAGTATACAATTTATGGTTGAATTAAAAGTATTATATAGAAAACATTCAATTTAAAATATCTATGTAATTGATATTATTTGGGTAATTGGATTACTAACATCTTGAATTCTCTGAACATTTAATGGAATTGTCTTTATACGATGTATAGAACACTAAAATAACGATTATATTTTTAAGTTTAGTTCACGTCAACTTACATGGTTTTGTAAAGAAGCTCTTTTGATTGAGGGAACTGATCGTGAAATCAGGACAAAATAACATGTCTTTATCCCGAAAAACAATTTATGCAGATAATAGCTTAAATATGTACATAATGATTACTTATAATGTTCATATTTTAAATAAATTCAGTTGTAGTTTGTTGATTTTCCTTAATTAAATTGTTATACGAAAGCACAGGTTTCTTTCCTACTCATTGTTTAATTTGTAGACGAGTCTAAATGGTGGAATGTTGGTATTCTAATTATCATTTTTCAAAATCTTCTCAAGAAGGATAGCGTGTACGGAAACATGTAATTAAGGACTAGCAGTGATTGTCTGTCTAGTGATTTGTATCTTCCTTCAAGAAGACCAGTGAGTCTGAAGCATTTTTGTGTTCATCGATGTTTATTTATTTGTTTTTTTAAAGTGGTGTGGATGAGGTGGGGAAGGTATGCGGACAAAAATATAATTGGTGCTTGACAGTGGGCTTACTTTCAATAAGGCTGTTTAGTTTCCAAACCCTCCGTATTAAGCAAATTAGCCTACTCTTTACCAAACTATTCTTTCTTGATACCAATATTTGATCGCTTTATTGCAATAGGAACAACTATTTGAAATTTTATTTTGAATAGCAAAATGTTTTACCACATGTTCGGAACTAGAAACATACATACTATGACGTATTTGGGTGCCACTTTATATTACTTTGTACATTATAGTTTGCGATGATGCTATTAATTATAAATATAACATCTATTTAGGAGTAGTTGGCATCAGGCGTACGAGTTGCAGATAATATTAGAGAGTAAAAAAAAAATTGACCAATCATATCAATCTTGAATAGAGAGGAGAACGTCGTTAGTAGCTTGTCTGGTTTGATAAAACTAATTTTATAAGCAACAATGTGAATGAAAAACAACTGTCTTTTCCTATTCTTTTTCTTATATCTTTTTTTGATATTAATGAGTTGTAAAAAGAATTAGATTTTCATTTATGTCGATGATTACTATAGCCTACAAAGAAACTATAACAGTATTCAGTGTAAGCGACAAATGTTGAACAAAAAATATTTATACATACCTACAAAATCATGCCGTGGATTTAAAATTGACATGAAATATTGAAAGTTTAGAAGTAATCAAAGATGGTAGTATTATCATTTCTCTTTATGAATTTAGGATAACAGAATCATTAACAACTAGAAGGCTGAGAATTTTAAGAAACATTTATTATTGGATTAAATGTTGATATTTGTTTGTTTGTTATTACAAGTACAAAGCTTTACAATGGGCTGTCTCTGCTATGCCTACCGCAGGTATCAAAACCCGATGTTGAGCGTTATAATCCTTCAGTCTTGTCACTGAGCCACCAGGAGCATTACATAAATAATTACAAAATATAATATTTTCTTTATTGTAACAAAAAAGTATAGAATTTGGTTACATGAAATATACTTTGAATATTTTTCTAACCAGTGATTAAAATGCAAAGATTATTACTAAAAGCTAATGTCAATCATTTACCTCAGTACATTTTATACAAATCAGGCATCTATAAACCCGCGACGTGATTAGAAATGCAAATGGTGGCCTTTCAGCCTATGCTTGTAAATTGACCTTTTATGAAGGAAATTTTATCTATTTGCATTTCATGACATCTCAGTTCAACAAGTAGCATAATGACTCTGAAGAGCAAGGACAGCTTTTAATAATTAAGTCAGAGTTGATAGTTTTTATGGTTCCATGACTATATTAAACAGCTATTATCGAAAGATCTGGGGTCACGTGTTATGAGGACGTGTATCTCACTGGAGTAAGCTGTATGTGTATATGCTTAAAGGAATTTATTATGCTCTAGTCTAGGACATTTGCACTAGCAAATACTTGTGCCATTACTCTGAATACACACACACACACACACACATATATATATATATATATAGAGAGAGAGAGAGATTCGTATGTTTATCAATTTAATCCTACTTACAACTTCATCCCTGCCAAGTGCATTTTGTTCGTGTAAAGAAAATCAACTTCCAGATTCTGTTCACACAAATAATCACCTATCAGCAGTATGAAGAGTGGTGCATTTGTGAAAAGAAAATTGTTCCAATTGTCGTTAGTAAAATGAACTTGATATCGTTGCTAGGTTACCTGTGCTGCGAATGGAATACATTACAGTGAGTGTCTGGCATGTGGACAATACTTGTTTTTATTCACATACACACTGACAGCTGTGAATGCAAACATTTCATTTAATCTCGAACCAGGTATCCTGCGCGTCCAGATAATCCAAATCAGCGGATAGAAGTCTTCCGATTTTGTTGTGTATAATGCTTTGTCTTCTCCTATTAAAGTGTGAACAAACATTCTCTTAATGATACTACAAAATATTTGAAGCCAGTTCGCAACATCCTGCTGGCTTCTATTCATGTTGTGAATTTCCATATGAATAATACATTTAGATGTTTTCTTTTAGGTCTATTCATAGTTCTTAAATAACTTGGAGTAGATAAAGCTCTGCGATTGTCTTTAAGAGTGACAACAGAGACAAGACTGTGCAAGACCATTATATATGTCTAAGATGAACAACTGGTCTTAAGTTACCCGACTTCTATAATAATTAGTATCTAAGAAGTATGTTTGAGATTATTTTATAATTGACATTGCTATAAAATTAGACATTTTGATTATCCTCTTAATGTTCTAACATTGTCTTATGGATTACTGTTGTATTGAAATTACCTTGGAGTACTCTAAAGAGTGAAAGGCTTCCTATAGACAATGTTTGACATTAAGTTTCTGTTGGATGACTGATTATAACATTTCCTGAGGCTATCTTACATTTAACTCATTGTTCCTGAGAAACTTACCACTGATACAGATAAAGTAACTGCTTAACGCTTTAAAGTTTTGAATCTAATAACTTAAATGTAGCGTATGCCGAAAGACATTTTCCGATAATGTAGCGAAAAACAATTTATTATTATAGTAAAGAAAAATTATCGTTACGTATGGAGTTCGCCGACGTTCGTACTGATAATCAGGTACTAACAACACAGGCACCTGGTGACGTTTAATTAAATTTTAAAAGTCAAAATTTACACATAAAACAAACACCGAAACATCTTACACGAACGTTTTACCACAACCAACACACCGAATTTCTAACCCATACAAGAAAGCAAATCGTATATACACGTAACATTACTAAGTTAAAATGGGGAAAAGAAAGCCAAAACACGTAATACGTCCCCTCCTAACAGAGAAAAATTGGCATAAAATAGCAAATTTTCTATTGTCCTAGTCAAGTACGAAAATTAGAACCTTCATATATATTACACACACATACAACAATAATAATAATATTATGACTTGGTATAAATACTTCAATTCAGCAAAGCAAGTAACAGAGTTACTCATACAAATATTTTTAGTTCATATAATTTAACATAACATTGAATCCTTACATGTCTAGACAGATCACCAGCAATTACATTATATTTCCCCTAAATATGTTTAATATTCAAGTTGGACTCCTGCAACACTAGGCTCCAATTTAAAAGTGTTCGGTTTTGTTCCTTATTTTACTCAACAATGTCAATGGATTATGGTCTGTATACACAATTATCGGCTCTACAGAAGAATAAACATAAACAAAATGTACCAAAGGCTAAAATCAAGGCTAACAATTCTTTTTCAATGGTGGAATAGTTCTTCTGGAAAGATAAACTAGATGTTCAATACAATCGTAATCATCTTGAAACAGAACGGCTCCCATTCAAAGATCGCTGGCATTAATGGTCAACGTGAACTGTTTATAAAAATCCGGTGCCTTCAACATTGGAGCCTCTTAATCAACTGCAGAGGACCCCTCATGATATGATCAAATACTAATTCAAATGGACTGAAACTGTACCGAGTAAAAGAGGACTTGGTATCTCTACCGGAATGACCAATAAAACTACTACTACCCCCATTTTCATAAGGGTGTAAATCAAATTGTTTGGGCTTATTGAATATAACTTTGCGAGTTAAGGTAAAATCATCCGCCAACGTGGCAGCTTGTTGCAAGGTTTCTAGTTTCCTCTCGTCAAGATAATTCTTTACGCCATCTTTAACATACCTTTTAAATTTTTCCACCAAAATCAATTGTTTTAGATATTCAAAGTTGGCATCACCTTTTTAGATGTGCACCACCTTTCAAAATAAACTTCTCATGGCGAATTCCACATGGGTTTGGTTGTCGTGTTGTCGATAATTAAGAAATTTTTGCCAATATGCCTCAGTAAGTAGTTCATAGGCTTTGAAAATGGTATATTTTACAAAATCATATTTCGAATAATCGGCAGTGCACTATAAGGTTCTTGAGCTTTGCCTCTAATAACATTTTCAATAAAATCGCCCAGGATCTGTCGAACCATTCTAATCTTTGGGTTACCTTCTCGAAATGTTGAAAATATTTATTTACCCGACGTTCATTGAATGGTAGTACCATTTTAACACGACGACTATGGTCAAATTTTAGTGATAAATTTATGCTAGAACTCTCTTGGCTTTTAATTTCAAAATATTTTAGTGTTCCTTTCTTCTTTTTTCAATTTTTTAACTTTCTTACTTCCATTTCCTTTTCTAACCTTGATAATTCCAATTATTTTGCCCTTCTTCTATTTGCCATTCTAGTTCTTTTAACTTCAAATCATGTTCGACACGTTTGGATGCAGGATCGTCTTTTTCATGATAGTCCCAACGCACTATCTTCCATTCGGTCGTCATCTACAAGTATGTCCACAGTCAACAATCTAAGCTCCTCTTTTTTCATTGACGGTTTTCTAATTGTTCACACGCCTCCAATAACTCGGTTTTATTCATAGACTCAAGAACTTCTCTGGGAGGTTTTCTAGTTTCAACCATTCAGTCAACCTTCCCATATTTGTTGCCTGCAAATAACTCTACTCAATCCAAACAAACATTTGTTTTTCTTCTTTTCTTCCCCCCTTTTTTTTAGAACAACTCCATGACGAGCCCCTAATTTGTTACGTATGGAATTCGTTGAAATTTGTAATAATACTCACCTATTAATAACACAGGCATCGAGTAACGTTTAATTAAAATTTAATAGTCGTTTCGTTTTAATTATGCACAAAGCTACACAAGGGCTATCTGTGCTCTGCCAACCACGGGTATCGAAACCCGGTTTCTAGCGTTGTAAGTCCGCAGACATACCGCTGTGCCACTGGGGGGCTAATTTAATAGTCAAAATGTACACATAAAACAAATATCGAAACAACATCCTATACGATCTTCTTACCACAACTAACATATTGAATTTCTAAGCCATTTATGTATACACATATATATATATATATATATGCGCAGTATGCGCCTCACTTAGCTATTGCTAAGTGCTGATTGGCCAGTCGCAGCAAAAAACAAACAAACAAATACTCTTCACTACATTAGAAGGGGGGTAAGGAAGCCAAAAACACGTAACAGCAATTCTATTCTGAGAAGTTTAACAAGTTGAAATAAACTAGCAAACCGTAAACTGTAGTGTGGCAAGTCTATCCTAGTAATTATGGAATTTTTTTAAAAATAATCTTTCTTATTAAGAAAAACAGTATGCCACATAGACTTCAAATCATATTAGAAACCTTTATTAGTCTGTGAGGACAGATTCTTAGGCATATTCAAAACTTTGTTAAGAAATTAGAGCGCCAATATACTGCTTATGTATATATGTAAACCACAGTGTAGAAGTGATCATACATGATCCATGGATATTTCTATGTTAGTGAGAATCCTGAGTTTGAAGTTTCTTCACAAGCGCTGAGATGTCTGGCCTTATACTTATAACAGCATTAACTGAAAGAGTCTATCGTCATATGGAGCAACGCCCGACGGATCTCCTATCAAAATTGGTGCACCCCCAAGAACGCAAGCACCTCAGTTTGGGAACCACTACTGTAGCTGTTATTACTTGTTGATTGTCAGCCATATTTGGTTGTAATAATAATAAAGAAAACGGTTCCACAATTTTTAAATAGGAAAAATAACAGCAAATTTTTCATTACCACTCTTTATTTCCGTTTTTCAACAACTGCTGTTCCGCTAGTCTATGAGTTCATAGAATTATGGACGGCTATAAATATATAGCTCTTTCTGTAGCTTTGCGTAGAACGTCTGAAACAAGCAAACAAGAATGAATAATACAGATAAAATACATAGAGCATAAGCTATTGCAGTTTCTTACGATAGAATGCAACTGGTATCAGTGAAATATAAAAACAAAATTAAGAACTATAATCAAAGTTACAACACTTTTCTTGAGAACTAGGCCAAACATTGTTATTATAATTGCTGGCATTTCTAATTAGTCATATCACATCAACTACTAGTTATCATAACATATTTTTTAAAGAGTAAAAGGTAAAAGGGTTAGATTATAAAAACGCAAATAAAAATGATTATCATAATATATCATACAGACAACAAATAACATGTTCCTCTACATTCACCTTCGAGAAAGAAGTAGAAACTTATAACTCACTTTTTATTTATCAAGATATTATTGAGTCCACTCTTAAATTATGTTAAAGGACTGACCTTCACTACTGCGATAACAATTTTTTCAATAAGCCAATCATCTTAACTAGGGCCTAGCCCGTATCTCTCTAGTCTTAAACTTGTTTCCTCTCGCCCCATCTTCGTCAGAATATATCAGAGTATTTATCCTATCGATCTTCCAGATACCCTTGCAAGCTTGCAAATCACCTACAACCATATATTCTCAAGAGAAAATAGTAAGTTAAAAAATCTTAATCTATCTTCATAAAGTAACCGTTTCATCTTGGTAATTATCCTAGCAGTCCTCCTCTTAACCCATGGCATTAGAAACGTCAATAAAAGGATTTTATTTGTGCTGATAAGACACACTTCATCAGGCGTTATCAGTTTCCTCATTATTGTAATTGCAAAGTGCTAGAATTAATAGTATCCGAAGTTGGCAAATTTAGAAAATAAACTTTGTCTTTATTACAGTTACTCATAAGTTTTATTAGGCCCATAAGAGTAGATATATTGTATATAGCAGAAAGAATGCTTCTTCTGAGCGTAAGAAATATAAAGTAATAGGCATTAAAGTACAAAGTCAGATATATGTATATGAAATAGAACAATTATAAAAAACAAACAAATATATTATTTTCTTTCTGATAATCGAAAATTCGAAAGCTCAGAACGGGTCACAGAAGTTGAAAAGAATAAATAGGGAAACATAAGTATGATATACAAACTTCTTAAAGTGAGGTGTAGTACGGGGACATTTTATATATGTTTTCCACCATTTAAAACTATCGAAGTCATTGAGACGTTCGAGTGACTTATTAATTAAAATTTTCTCTTAGTGGCAAGTAAAGGCCAAAACTTTCTGGTCTAATTCTCATACAGGAAAAAGAAATCAGGTAATAGTTATGGGTGAACTTGCCCTTGGTATGCACCGCTTATTGGCTAGCTCATGAACCAATCATTGTTTTTTATATGGTGGAGATCTGAAAGTTTATTGTCATATTTTTACGGCCGTGTTCAAAATTTGGATTGAATTTGTGTGCTCCTTGAATTAGTGTGGCAGCAGACAATGTGTAGTTTCTATTTGTCTGATAATTTCAGTAATTATTCAGTAGAAATTTTCAATTTATGCTGTCTTTTACTTACTTCTATTTATTTTTAGAACAAGAATCCTTGCGACTCTCGAGTGCACGTCGCGATTGAGATTAATGTCTTCTCACGATAAACGTGAATTGCCTTTGATGTAGTGTTTGCACCGAGCATAAAGTTTAACTTTTTTTTACATTTAATCGTGAAATCTAAGCTAGGATCTTGAATTCCACTAACGTTAATATTTCACATTACTTGGGGCCCTTTTGGTTTAGCATTTTCCTATTTTACTTAGTGTAACTAATACTGGGGAATTAAATGAACTGGCATGAGCTTATTTACTATTAAATTTTTCTTAACTCTTGTCAGTTCCACACTCACACGCACACGATCTCTTGTTTCATTGTGTTTCATTGTTGATTTTGTATTATAGTGTGTTGCTTATTGTATAGTTAATTGTGATTGTCATTCAATATTTGTTATTAGTGTGAACTTGTTGTCAAACTTAATTGCACAAACACCGTTTGTAGGAACAGCAGTCATCATTTAGCCTGTTTAATTATAATTATTTGAAAAATACTACCATTAATAATGGCAGTTAAAATATACTAATTGAATGCAATATACTAGAGGATGCAATCGTTAGGACTCCTATGAAGACGTCGTGCTTTCATAAAACAATTAAGAAGGCAAAAGAGGTTCAACACCTTAAATTAAAGCAATTTTGGAATCACCATGCTGTCATGTTTGTTCATGCTTTATCCACCGACATGCATCTTGACTGTAGCCATGCATTGTAGCTTACATTATAAAATACCTTGTGCTGTTCATGTCTGAAGCACAGTATTTCTCCCTAAGTGCTTTCCATACTTCTCTGGTGAACGAGGGCGACGGTTTCTAAGAACCAGTTCAACAGGCAACACGCACAGAAATGCATAGACGTTGCATCTGGTGACATGAATCGCATACCTTGCATGAATTCCATGAATACCAATTTCTTTCTCCAACTGCTTGAAGTATGTGACGGATGAATGGATTATTATATAAGCGCCCTGTTTTTCCATACAGATGTCCTCTTTGATTATGTTGCTTACTGTTGCCTGTGACATGCGGACTGCTTTTGCCATTGACCTTTATGTTTGTGAATTCTCATCTGTTACAAAACAACGCACTTTACTTACCATGGTTAGGGTGCAACTTGTTGCAGTTTTAAACCACTGCTCTAAATATATTTATATAATCACAGTACATTGATATTATGCACTAAAAATTTCCCACAAATTATTTTTTCTTTTTGCATCACACTATGTAACGCCAAGCAATGTCAAAATGTAGTTCTGATACAATCTGTTCCCCCGCGATTTTTAATAACTATAGCTATAGGCGCTCTTATTCATTATAAGGGATGCTACAGATACATGTACAAGTTGGTATATTTGGGTTTTTATCTCTCATGAATATGCGTATTTGGAATGATCACTGATATAGGAACTCTAATGATTGTAGAATACTGCATCAAAGTCTTGGGCTGTCTATAAAAATGGGATATCTACATAACTGTCTCTCTTTCTTAATTCTTGAATATTTTCCTGTAGACGTATTTGGAAAGCCTCTTCTACTCCAGCAGCTAGAGAAAAGTTGGAATTAAAAAGAAAAGCCAACCAGTTTGATTCAAGATTATCACTACTGGAACCAAAGGTTTGTCTTATGTTTTCTTGTTTTCCTTTGATGACGAAGTACCATTAAAATTCACAATATTTAATAATGAACTCTACACATGTCCATTATCCTTTAATTACTGAAATTTAAAAGTTATTCACATAACGTTTAAATGATTAATTTATTACTCAGCATAGATTATTACGAAAATCTATCAGAATGTTTCAGTCCGCTGAGAATAAAATGAAAGTTCTCCTTAAACGTGCGACATTCATATTTCCGGAAAACATTTATTAAATTAAAAGTCAATTATAATACACTGTTGCTATGTGTTCACAATGCGCTTAAAATATTTACAAAACTGTATATATATATGTAGTGACGCATATCAGTTAAATACAATATTCGTATTTAATTAAACTGTACGTTTCTAAAATGTAATTATGAATGATGAAACATATTCACTATCTAGGTAAATTTATTACATGGTCATTCAAAACACTAACTCCACACTCTCAATATTTGACGGGTTAGCGTACAATTATTGTATAATACACCAACAAACAGCAAACGGTCAGACTGTATCAGTCGGCTTAGAACAATTATACTTAAATATGTGAGATTTAATTATTATTTTAATTATCTCATGTTTCAAAACATTGTTGATATATATTAGACGAAGATTTCAAGTCATTGCATATTTGTAGGTCTGTTATGAGGGGGAAACGTCCATTATCTCGGTATTCATCTACAACAGAGACATTCTCATTCCTCAACTTTCACCAGCAGAAATAACGCTGTAATTACAACACGTACACCAATTTACTGTCAAAAAAACATCGATGATCAAAAAAGCTATAGTAAACGTGTCTTCTTTATAGTTACCTTATACTCTTTAATATAAAACTTAGGTAATTGTAACTTAAGGATTTTACAGCAGTGAAATTTAGTAAATTTTCTTATAATAACAAAAGTATAAGAAATATTGTACACTAACTTGTATGAAAGCTAGATTAATCCACACATATTTCAGTTTTGTAAATATCAAACGTTATTATGCTGTCAATATATTGTCTTTTATCGTAAGAAACTTGAAAGATACTGACATAGAATTTCTGGTTTGTTTGTCCATTTTGTATAAATACTTGTTGTTTTCAAGGAGTTATCAGGTGACTAACAAGTATAAAAATATTACAGAGTTCCTTCGATCTGTATTATACATGTGTATAAAAATAATCTTACCTACAATGGGGGGCAGACATTTTAGATTTCAATGTTTTGTATATTTTATAAAATAAAGAAACTTTGATTACTTGCCTCTTATGTTTCATTTATGATAATCTACTTGAACAAATATATACGATAGACTGTAAGTCAGTGTAACCATGTTGGATTTATAACATGTAAAAGACAATATCATTTATCGCAAGAAACAATAGTTGAAACATTTTGTCAAGAATATTTTATTGTTATCATAGTTATTTTCCAGATTTTTTTTGTTCTATCTTCAAAGATATGATATTTGATAACACTTGGTTGGTTAAAATGTCTTTCTCTATTGTAGCTCAAAAAGTTTCGTTGATACCTATGACTCTTTGATTAATTATAGATTAAACAATACATTTATTCAGTTTTGTCAATATTGATCTCATGAATTAGCGTGTTACAAGAATAATGTGTTTCAGTAAGATTGTCTATTTCATACCGTTTTTCTTTATTAGTTTTAAATTAGGGTACACTTCCTTATTATATATATTAATAAGCTTTTGTTTAATTTATTTATTTAGTTACTTTTCATTATGAACTGTAGTATTTAAGTAAGTATCAAAATATAGGGGTCGTTATCTCGCTCCCTGATAAAATTGGAAGTGTTTGGACTACATGGAACTGTAATGTTTTTAATGTGATTTTGTTAGCAGGTGTTTATAAATCAAAGAAGGAAGCAATCGCATGGTTTTGGAATCAAGACAATTGTAGACAAAGTTTTCCACAAACAGCGGCATCTAACAATTTAATCAATTTTTAAAATACCTTCGATTTGACAACAAAGGAAAAGAAGAACAAAGAGATAATTTTATTCCATAAAAAAAGTGTTCAATGAAGGGGTGCATTCTCTTCAGTAGTGTTGGGTACTATTAGAAAATTTGGCCATTTATTAGTGTTACATATTAGAATTTCAAGTGATCTCAAATTGAGTTAACTGATAAATTTAAGTTTAGTAGTTAAATTGTGCTTTGGATTTAGTAGTTAAGTAAAAGCCGATAGTCAGTTTATGATATTTGTCAACAAGATTGATACACACAGTTTTCTTTTTTAACACAAATACGTTTTAATATACACAGAAACACACAGTTTTCGTTTTTTAAACACAAATACGTTTTAATATACACACAACAATACAATTTACGATAACAGTTATTACAAATAGTTATTACAAACAATGATTTATAAGCAAAAGTTTCAGAAACTTACAAGCAATATAATATCTTCTTTCTAGTTTGGAACTTCCTTGATATCTTATCGAGGGTTTACGATGAGCGAGTTGATATTATCAGTACAATTCACTTAGTAGGGAGCTTGCTAGCCCTGTAGTTCTCGCTGATCATACGCCTATTAGAGATTGAGTTCCCACCGATGACGTTAGGTAATGTTTTCGTAAAAATACTAATGTCCGATGTGAATCCATTGAAGTTAAATGAGTTGTAATACTCGAATTTTGTAAACATTCCTGGTCAAATATCTGAAGTTTTCCGATTGATACGCGTTATAACAATCATAGTTATAGCTATGTTTATAGCACACTGACTACAGCGAACTAATAATAGATACTTTCCTTTTTGGCGCGTCGCGTTGGTTATATTTATAGTCTGCGTAACAATACAGTAACAGTTCCACGTAAAAATTCTGAGCTACACTTTAGCGTTTACGTATATTCATATATTGTTGATTCATACTCTCGAGAATCTTCTACAACTTTGGAGAACAGATGGGAGTTTCGCAATACATATTTAACTGTATAGGCTATGCATGTTTCTAAATATAAATTTAATCTAAACAAACGTCGATATTAAAATAAATATGTGATAACAAATTCGTTACAGTAAATTTTTAGTCAGCTTACATACAACTTGAATACCAAATATAAGAAAATTATACATTTTACGTTATAAACAAATACACACTCCTACAATCCTGCAGTTTATAATACTTTCCAAATCTAGCTGGTGAAGATCATAAGTATACTAAACTGTATTCAAACAAATAGATTAGAAGTTTGTTTAAATTAAATTTATATTTATAAATGTACATAATTTATAATGTTAAATATGTATTGCGAAACTCCCGCCTATTCTCTGAAGTTGTAGAAGATTCTTGAGTGTAAGAATCAACAATATATGTGTGTACGTAAACGCTAGTGTTAGCGTTAGTATTGTTACGTAAACTGAAATTTCGAGAAACTCTCCACACGCCTATAAATATAACCAACGCGCCACGCCAAAAAACAGTATATATTATTGGTGTGATATAGTTGATATACTATAAACTTCGGAGGCTATAACTTTGATTGTTATAACGCTTATTAATCGGGACACTTTAAATATTTGACCAGGAGCATTTACAAAGTTCGAACATTACAAACCATTTAACTTCAGTGAATTCACATTAGACCTTAGTATTTTTACGAACATTACTTAACATCATCGGTGGAAAGAAAATCGGCGTGTGATCAGTGAAGACCACAGAGCTAGCTAGCTCCCTATTATGTGAATTGTACCTACATCAATTCGAAATTAACTCGCTCATCGTGAGCTCTCAATAAGACATTAAGGAAGTTCGAGACCAGAAATAAGACTTTATATTGTTTGTAAGTTTGTAAGACTTTTGTATATAAATCATTGTTTGTAATAATTATTTGTAATAACTGTTATTGTAAATTGTATTATTTTTTATATATTAAAACATATTTGTTTTAAAAAGAAAACCGTGTGTATCAATCTTGTTGGCAAATATAAATTGGATACATATTGTTGCGTCAGCAGACGTCACGTGACTAGTATCACGCCACGTCGTTCTTGAACATTCACGTCCTTTCCTTAAATCTCGGGATCCTTCTAGATATAGTGTAGTCTTGTATATATAAGACCGGCCACGAAGCGACGGTGATAATGTGTGTAATTGAACTGAGTATTGTTGAGTCGAGCACGAGCACGTGAGACGTTCGTTGAAAATTATAGTGTTTGTTATAGAGCGACTGTTGAAATTAAGTGTATCGTAAAGTTGTATTCGGAAAGAATAAACCAGTTT
>NW_013669119.1:101148-113009 GCF_000517525.1 Limulus polyphemus
CACTGACTATAGCAAACTAATAACAGATACTCTCTCTCTTTGGCGCGTCGCGTTGGCTATATTTATAGTCGTGTGAAGGTTTTCTAGAAAATTCATATTACGTAACAATACAATTTAAGTGTTTACGTAAACACATATATTGTTGATTCTTATTCTCGAGAATCTTCTACAGCTTTGAAGAATAGGCCAGAGTATCGCAATACATATTTAACAGTACAAGTTATGTATGTTTCTAAATATAAAATTAATTTAAATAAACGTTGATATTAAAATAAAGATATAATGACAACTTCGTTACATTAGCAGCTTGACACATTGCGTGGGAGATGACCATTCATACAATACGTTTCTAGCAAAGCCAGAAATTATGGCATTAAAATATGGGTTTGCTGTGACGGTGACACATGCTATGTTAATAATATGCAAGATTATACATGAATAGAATGAGAATAGTCAAACAAACAAACGAAAACTACCTGACTGACAGATATACAATGACATGATACAAGAGATAGATGAAACAGTGGATGGATTGTAATTTGTTCTAACGTTTTTTAGAGCTTAGGCATACGACCAACAATAATTAGGGCAATAAAAACAGAATTGAAATAACATCCATTGTGGTATAAAAAGGTACTGAGTTTCCATAATTTTTATGCCATGTTGTTCAAAGAAGAAAAAAAAACAAGTTGTACTCATTTGTGTACTATACATAACCAGTCAAATATTAACAAAACATAACAGGATAACTAAACCAGTGATAATCCTTGGTTACAGCATTAGCATATACTTATATTGGATACTTTGACCAGATGCTTACAATAAAAAGAAAGACAGAAGTCCATGTTAGAAGCATGCTGCCTAAATGTTTTGTTTTTTTATTCATCTTGACCTCGACTGAAGTAAACGAAGTAAGAGCTATTATCTCCCTGAAGATGCTAAGAAATAAATAGTTCAATAAAATAACAACAATAAATAAAGAAACATAAACGAATATGGTGATCAAGGAATGGAAAAGTTGACGCCAACGCAAAACAAGAGACCAGAATTAAAAAGGATTTTTTGTTTGAATTTAAGCAAGAGCTTTCTTTTCGAAACCAATATATTCACTTATATTTCAAATATACCCATGACGTCATTCCAAATCCTTCCTTTTGTATCTATTTTACCTTCCTTCCTTAAATTGTTTTTGAAAGATAAATGAACTAGTTGTATAAGTATACTTAGTCCTCTCTTTTGTATATAACCACCAAATCCCTATAGTTACAAATTAATTGATATACTTTACGAGCAATAGGACGTTGCCCAAATGTTTCTAACCACAAATTATATTATGGAAAATTACTTTAAAATGCTTTCTCGGCTATTTATTTATGATCCTGAGCATCACAAAGAAATATTATAATTTCTTTATTAAATATAAAAAAATATATGATATAATCATAGTTTTAATAAAATCAACGTTAAGTACAGTAAAAAATCAATAATTTATCCTCCTGTTTAGTATATTAAAAGTGTAAGGTAGCTTATTATACCTATATGACGACAACATAATTTTGAATACCGCTAAATTAGCTTATCATACTTAATGATGACACTATTAATATTTGTTCAAATTTAAATCTTATAAAAATATAAAAATGGTGCAGTTCAAAGTTTTTGCTTATCCTTACGTGTATTGATGTTCACCAAGACTTTTTCCTGCGAAAGCCTTATTCCAGTATATTAATATAAGAAGGTCAAGGAACAACAAAATAAAATACTCAAGACTTCTCTAAGTTGATAGTTTATTTTATTTGTCATAAGATACTTTCGACTTCTATACTGTAACTAGCTTGTCGTAGATCAACCCATGCTATACGTTTAGTTAATAGTTTATTTTATTTGTTATAAGATACTTTCGACTTCTATTCTGTAACTAGCTTGTCGTTGATCAACCCATGCTATACGTTTGGAATTTTTCGATAATCTCATATACATTGTAGATAACATGTAATCTACGAATGTTTCTATATTCGTAGAAAATATGGCTAATTGTTTCTTCTTTTTTTATTTCTTATTATCCGTTGTATCTGACCATTGTTGTCGATACGATAATTATTCTCAAAGAAATGACAGTTTTTCTACCATACACGTTTTTGTAATTTTCTCCATCATTAGAGCTAAATCTCTCATAATTATTGTTTAATGAAGTAGTTCAACTTGTTTTGTCGGTGATATAGTTAACATTAATTAATTGGAAGGGAAAGCAGAGCCTTATATAAAATAAACTGACGTGCATTTAAGAAGATTAAGCTAGCTCTCATTGGATGAAATCTAGAACTCCTGGGTGATAAAGCTATTGCTGATTGATAAGGCTTGGAGACGCTTGAATGGATAGTGAAGGAAAACTTTAATATAAGTTTAACATAACAGAAAATGTACAATATTTCGACAAGGTTTGTCATTATCAGGTACAAGGAGTTTACACTGACATAGATATATATATAGAGAGAGTATGGAACAAAGAGGTCACATGACTGGATATTGTTGCACGACATAGAAGAGCTATCTTGGCACCTCAGGATATTGGTTTAGAGTAGGGTTGTTTTGTTCAATTAAAATGGGTTCCTCGTTTTTGCCCCCCCCCCCAGTGACCCAGCGATATGTCTACGGACTTACAACGTTAGAAACCGGGTTTCGATACCTGTGGTGAACAGAACACAGATAGCCCATTGTGTAGCTTTGAGCATAACTACAACCAAACAAACACTCCTTGATTTTTCGTTTGTTTATATTTGGTTTTTTGTTTAAAATTATTGTATTAAAATTTGCATGGTTTTTTTTGAGTTGCAATGGTGAAAAACGTGGGACGGTTTTTTATTGTGTTCTGTCAATCTGGTTTCCAATTTTCTTTCTGTTTCTCCGATGTAGAATTCTGGGCAGCTATTACATGTTATTTTGTAAATGACGTTCGTATTGTATGATTCTAAATAATTTTTGTTTAATAACGATTTGAATTTAAGACCGGGTTTTTGAGAGAGTTTGACGTTGACAGGAATTTTGTGTTTACTGGCTAGTTTTGTCCAAGTGTGGATAATTCTTGAGCTGGTTTCAGGAACAAAAGGTAAAATACAGTGTAATGTTATGTTGTTGGGTTTGTTAGATCAATTTTGTTAGTGAGTTGAGTTTTGTTGTGGTGAATGTTGGAGCGTTTTTCAACAATAGCTGGTGGAAATTTGTTGGTTGATCTCTTCATCTATGTAGTCCGTTGAACAAAGTCTTGTGGCTAGGTTTATGAGGTTTTTCAGTGTATTGATTTATTGTGTAGTGCCATAAGTGGAATTCCAGGGGATGTAGAGGCCGGTGTGTGTGTTCTTACGGTGAATTTTGGTTTTAAACTGTGTATCCCATCTAATAATGTTGAGGTTAAGAAAATATAACTGTTTATTGTTTTCGTGTTTTATGGTAAATTTGATGTTAGGATGAATGGAATTTATGTGTTTAAAGAAAGTTAGTGTGCGTTCTGTATAAGTGAAACCAGGAAAAGTGTCATCGACATATCTGTACCAGTATAGTGGGGGATGAAGCACAGAATGTATGGCTTGTGTTTCGATCTGGGTCATGAAACAACGAACATTTCCTTCAAATAGATGGTTTAAGTATGGGCAATCATGTTTCACCCGTTCTTGCCAATATATTCATGACCCAGTTAATAATAACTTGTTGGAGTCTAAAGAAGACTTTGATTAGTATATTTTGATTTGCAACTTGATTCATAAATTCAATGTTCATTGGTTAAAATGGGAAACGTAATTGAAGAATGAACGCTTTTAAATACACATCAGTTAATATGTGAAATGGTGAATAATTGAGGCCGAGAGCAGGCTTATGTAATAACGTTTGAATTGCATCTGGAAAATGATTTAAAAGTTGTAAACAATTTGACTTGCATTTTAAATAATACAAATGACAGCAAACTTTCATAGCTTTATGGTCTTTATAAGTTAATCATCATTGGACTTACATACAGATTGAAAAAATATTTTGATAATTGTCTTTTTACATATCAATTAAAGATACAGCGTTATTTGCTATTACAGACTTCAATAATCCTGTAAATAATAATAATAAACATTTCGGACAATAATTTTGTATTAAAAATCAAAAAGAGTTAGCTTAGAAAATTTTTTACCCTTCTTATTTTACAGTCTAGAAAATTTTTTCTCCTTCTCATTTTACAGTCTAGAAATTTTTTTTGTCTTCTCATTTTACAGTCTAGAAAATTTTTTCGTCCTTCTCATTTTACAGTCTAGAAAATTTTTTCGTCCTTCTCATTTTAAAGTCCAGAAAGTTTTTTCGTCCTTCTCATTTTACTGACTAGAAAATATGTTTTCGTCTTTCTCATTTTACAGACAAGATAAACATTTTTCGTCCTTCTCATTTTACAGTATAGAAAATGTTTTCGCCCTCTCATTCTACAGATTAAAAATTGTTTCGTCCTTCTCACTTTACAGCTTAGAAAGTTTTTCGTCCTTCTCATTTTACAAATTAGAAAATGATTTCGTCCATCTCATTTTAGAGTTTATAAAATGTTTCGTCCTTCTCATTTTACAGTCTTAGAATGAATCTAATTTTGTTTAAATGTTGCGTGGTTTAATAGATATATACAGCATATCTTCTTTATTGGATACTGTTGATCGTCTAGTATATAAAATTGTTTATGTATAATTTAAGTAATGCATGCCATCATATCGAACGTAAATTGTTATGTGTGCATTTCTTACACATACTTAGTTATATTCTAAGTATTATAACATTTGTCAGTCTACTGGAATACAGATAACGTAGTGCATACTGTAAGACAAACATGGTTTATGAAGAGGAACAGGCAATTTTACATCCGGTGAAGATTCTTTATGTTTTGAAAGCTTCAACTTTCGGCTTAATGAGCATAAACCTAGTCTTAAGTTTTACTTGTTAATTGACAAACCTAGTCTTAAGTTTTATTTGTTAATTGACAAACCTAGTCTTAAGTTTTATTTGTTAATTTTTAAGAATAAAGCTACACAACGGAACATCTGTGCTCTGCCAGCCCGCGTATAGAAATTTGATTTTTATAGTTATGTCTTCAGACTTACGCTAACCCAATAGAATGGCCTAGTCTTAAGAGTCTGTTTGTTCTGCACGGAATGGGGTTATGTTAACTGTGGTGTCTCCTTTTTGATGAAAAGTTGAGAAAATAATTTTCACTGAATACTGGCTGTTTCTTTTCATTAAACATTTCCTAATGTTGACTGTTTCTTTTCCTTTAACATTTCTTAATATTGGCTGTTTCTTTTTATTAAACATTTCTTAATGTTGACTGTTTCTTTTCATTAAACATTTCTTAATGTTGACTGTTTCTTTTTATTAAACATTTCTTAATGTTGACTGTTTCTTTTCATTAAACATTTCTTAATGTTGACTGTTTCTTTTCCTTTAACATTTTTTAATATTGGCTGTTTCTTTTCATTAAACATTTCTTAATATACTATTTTTTCTAAGAACAGCAACACTTTGAAAAAATTTGAGAAAGCGTCAACGTAACAAAACCTATACAACAGACAGTCGAGTGCTGCAATTTTTTTTTGAGCTAATATCAACTGACACTAACTAGAACGTTGATAAAAAGTTAACGAAATTTAACTTTGTATGTCTATTGGTTGGGAATATTCGATTAGTTCATTCGAAACAATATAATAAGGATCACAAGAACAGGTATTGCACCATTGACCAAGATAGTATATATATTATAATAAAAAGTTACAGACAAAATTTACCGGCAATCTCAAAATATTTTTTGTCATATTTAATTTGAATTTGATTCAATGCCTAATAGTTAAGACAAAATCACAGTCAGTTGTGAGCGGATATATTTATTTCAAATATTCATCATACAAGTGTTTTCAACATTTTATGCAGCTTGTGTTACGGTATTATATAAAATAAAATGCGTTAGAGTCAGTTAAAATCACTCCAATTTGAAATAGTAGTGAGAGAAAACTTTGCACTTAGTACAATAAAATTATATATCAATATTATGTACATAAAATAACGGGTGTCATGACTAACAAAACGCGAAATTAAGGACTCTGAGCAGTTCGAGTAATTAATGGAACAAATACATATAATAGAAATATATTAGTTTAGAAGAACTCTTTATCGATGGTCTGAATACCTTGTATATAATTGCTGAATGAATATGAAATGTATTTCACATTATTTCCAGATATTACTGAGTATTCTGTAAAAAAAAAATTGAATTTCAAAGAAATGGAAACATGCTTGTTAATATATGTTTACGAATGTAGGTTGAGTTGCAGCACAAACAACAACGACAGGCCTCACGAAGAAATATGCACTCCAGAATTTTGGAGATGTACAGTTTTGGTTCCAATATATTGTGTTGTTACTTTCACACACAAAATATTCAGTGTTATTACTTTTACACTCATAATATACAATGTATAATGAATATATTGTATCATGTTAAACATCATATGTATATAATGTTAGAAATACGGGAAGGTCATATACCTAAAACCTAAACTACAAATTAGCATATCATGGTTATATACTTATACTGTATATAAGTGAGTATGTATAGAAAACCAATACAATCTTTTAAATATCTATGAAAAAATTAATGGTGAAAGGTAAGCACATATCCAGTTAAAATGTTAATCTGCGTTTTTATAGATTAGTGTGTGCTCTATGAATTACATGTTGTTGACGGCAATGATTTAGTTGAATCTGGATATCTTACGGATGACAGTAAAATAAATATAATACTTAATGTTCTTACAAATTGTATCTGAGCATCATGAAAACTTGTTAAAGGTTTCTATTTTTAGACAGATTGAGAAGGTTTCCGTTCATATCCTGACTGAGAAGGTTGAGGAGCTCGTACAGTTGAGTGATGAGAAGTAAAACGGCTTGAGATTGGATGTTTTCTGCAACACACTACTTCCTTCATCGAGTTTCTGAAGTTTTCTGAGAGGAAAGCGTAAAGAATGGGATTTATTCCAGAGTTAAAGTACAATAGTAAAGTCGTGCCAATAGTAAGAAAAACGGATCCTTTGCTGGCACCATCGAATTGAGGAGACCAATACTGCCAAAGTTTGCGAGCGTGGAAAGGTAAATTACATAAAGCAAAAGACAAGACAACAGCCAACAAAAGACGAACAACTCTTCTTCTAGCTTTAATAATTGTTCTTGGAGCTCGAGAAAGACAATGCTGTTGAAAAGACATAGAGTGGCTGCTCCCTTTGCTTGTAGAATGTTTCAACTTATCTCTACTCGTGCTGGCTTTTGTGTCACACATACGAAGGTTTCTACCCACATTACAATAGCAACAATGGTCCGTGACGGTGAGCCTTGATATGTCAATTATAGATGAACGTATTTCACGACAAATGCAGATCCCACCATTTTTCCTTATAACAAAATGAGCCCCGTGGATATGGCCAGGACTTCCTGACTCGCAGCCATGGCAACAGAGAAGGGTGGAGGGAGATTCTCGGAGTGTAGAGTGTCTTCTACTTAAAACACTACGCAAATGCTTCAGCTCCATGTCTTTTATGTTCTCAAGCTCATCAGAATCTAACCTACCTTTCCACAGATGAATTCCAATGATGGCGTAAAGTAAAATAATAATAATTAAAGGAATTATTAACAGAAACACGAAATTTACAATGTCGTATATTTCAGAATCGTAAAAGCGGCGCTGCATGAAACATTCCACTGAGGTCCCGGATGCTGAGGGAAGCTCTGCTGTGCCGTAAATTATGAGCCTGGGGCAGCAATAAAGAGCACTAACTAGCCACACTACCGATATAATAACACGTAAGCGATTCAAAGTAAAAGCATGCTTGCTCCATAAGGGATAGATAATAGCGACATACCTTTCAACACAGATAACCATTAAGATAACAATAGATGCAGTGTAGCTTAAACTTTGGATGAAATGGTACATTTTGCAAAGAATGTTTCCGAACGGCCAACTGTTCATCAGATATAATGAAAGGTTTTGAAAAACGCAGAAAACACCTACACAGAAATCAGCCACAGCAAGATTCGTTAAGAAGAAGTTCGTTGTCGTACGCAGGCGGCGGTGGAGAAAAACAACAACCATAACCAGTAAATTCCCTGAAAGAGAAACCAGAGCAACAGGTTTAAAACAACCAAAATTGTATTGTCTAGTAGTAGCAAAGCACAAAAATTGATTCAAAGTTACCAACTTAGAGAGATTAATGAGTTGTTAAGGTTTTAAACAATGTTTTAATTTTAATAATAAAAAAACAATCAGAAACTGAGTTTCTATTTTCATACGTTTATTTCTTAGTTTAATTCTAAAACTTATTCTAATTATACCTCTTCATTGTTTAATCAATAAATGTATATTTATTTAAAATTGCGTTGAAATAAGAATGAAAATAAAACCTTATCGCAAATATTGAATATTTCAGATAATCAGTTAATTTTCTATTGTACATTGTTTATTATATACTAAAGTAAATAGTTTTATGTCATCGGTACATGCAAAATTTTTATTTAAAACAATCACACAGAATATTAATAACTATCTGGAGTACCCGTACCCTATGATTAATGAAATATTATTTTAAGACATTGTTACGTCTTTGTTCGTTTGATAATTTCTCGTAAAAATTCTTCCCAAGGAACTTCAGCGATGCAAGCCCTTTCTTAAATAAAACTAGTTTATTCTTCATCAATACAACTCTTCAATACACAGTCACTTTAACTTAAACACACGCTATAATTCACAACGATTTACACCATTTACTTACGGCTTGACTCGATTATCTGTCTCTATATCTACCTATCTGCAATATATCTCCGCTTTATTTGCCGGGCTTATATAAAAAAAAAATAGTGGGCGTCTGGCAAACACTAGAGTTGCCAGGAACAGTCATGATCATTCTAGAAACTCATGACGTGTTACCAGCGTCACGTGACTTCCGCTGTCGTAATACTGCCCCTTCCTTAGTATTGTTAGTCCCGAACAATAGCCACTTACATTAACCCAATAGATAATCTGCTATTCAAAGATTTATGCCGTCACTTCTTGCCGGTCTTATATATACAAAATGGAGGGTGTCTGGCAAACACTCGAGCCTTCAAGAACGTTCTAGATACTCATGAATATTCTAGATACTCATTACGTGTTATCAGCGTCAGGTGAATTCCGCTGTCGTAAAACTGCCTCTTCCTTAGTATTGTTCGTCCAGAACAATAGCCACTTAAGTTAAACCAACAGCTAATTAACAATAACTTAATTAAATGTACAGGATTTACAAACACAAAATTAAAATTCAACAAAGTCTCTTAATTTTACGGGACGTATCTTCTTCCATACTGGTCTCCACTTCGTTGGCTTCTGCTTCACGTGAGGTTCATCTGCTCCATCGGGAATTGTCCTATTATTGGTAATAGTCACATCAGTGGTAGTAACTTCAGCAAGGGCTTCACTGTTTCCCAACTCTAAACTGGGTAGAGTTTCTTCTTCGACAGTAGCCTTTCCAGGTGACACGTCTTTAGTGGTGTCTTTTGTTCCGTTGTTCACTTCGTCCCAACTGAAATGTCCTGGACCGTGATAATGCCAAAGCCTGTTGGCATGCACCACTTTTGGCTTACCTCGCTGACCACATTTTATTCGGAAAGTCACGTCTGAGAGACGATCCACTATGCCATATGGGCCTTCCCATGGAGAAGACAACTTAGGAGACTTGCCTTTGGTCTTCCTGGGATTATACAACCACAACTTGTCTCCTGGTACAAAGCTGATTTCAGTAGACTTCTTATCATAACATAGCTTCATCGAATCAGCAGACATTTTCAGGTTTGATCGCACTTGATGGTGAATATTATTTATCCTTTCAGATAACACTTTCACAAACTCTGACACATTCTCAGGCAACTCTTCATAAGGTGAGTGTCCTGTTAACAGATCCATTGGCAACCGAAGTTCCCGACCAAACATCAACTTTGCTGGAGTGTATCCAGTGGCTTCATGCTCTGCTATCCTATAGGCCATCAACAGTGGAGGGAATAAGACATCCCAGTCATCTTGGCGGCTATTTCAAAACTTTGTCAATTCCTGTCCCAGTGTCCAGTTGTACTTTTCTACCATTCCATCAGACTGTGGGTGAAGTAGTGTTGTTCTGGTCATTCGTATGCCAAACAACTTGCAGCATTCATGGAACACAACTGATTCAAAGTTACGGCCTTGATCTGAATGCAGTTCGTATGGCATACCAAATCTGAAGAAGAAATCACTAATAGCCAAAGCTACAGTTGTAGCTTCTTGATTTGGTATTGAATATGCCTCAGGCCACTTGGTGAAATAATACATCACCACACAAATGTACCTGTTTCCAGCACGAGTTTGGGCAAAGGACCAGCAATGTCAACGGCTACTCTTTCCATTGGTGTGCCAACTTGATATAACTTCATTAGAGCACGTCCTTTATGCTTGGGTCCCCTTTTAGCACAACATGTACTGTATGTTCTGCACCATTCTTCCACACCTTGCCTCATACATATCCAGTAAAATATCTGTCGTAGGAGACTCAATGTCTTCTTAATTCTGAGATGTCCTCCTGTTAAACTATCATGGAATTGACGCAGCACAACTTCCCGTAACTTTCTCGGTATAACCGTTTACCAGATCGTCACTTTTCCATCTGTAGTTTACCAGCTCCAGAGAAGAATACCATCTTCAAGCTTCAACTGGTCCCATTTTGCCCAATAGTTCTTTGTCACAGAGCTTAAGCTAGACACCCTTCCTAAGCAGGGCGCAAAACACTTGCTTTTAGAAAATCAATTATTGGCTTCAAATCTTGGTCTTTCTCCTGCTCTGCTTTAATATCTATATTTAGTTCCACTTCACCATCATCAACTCCTTCAGTCACTTTAACTTCAGCTTGATGACACCTGGTTAGTTCAACCTCTCTTTTAACACTTATCGAAATTTGGCCTTCGTTGTTCCTAAACGTCATTTTATCAAAATTAATTACACACTTCCTCGGTAGTAAGTAGTCAAACCCTAACATGCATTGGTCTTCAATGTCAGCCAAGTATACTTTGTGTCTGTTCTTCACGCCCATGAGCTCAACAGTTACCCACACTGGTCCCCACAACTTTGCATAATGTCCTGTCACACCACAGAGCTTCTGTATGGCTTCTGATACTCCTTTGTGATCCAGCATCTTGATACTCACAAGGGTTTGCTGGGATGCAGAATCTATGACAAAGTTGTACCTTTGGCCATCCAGCTTTCCTGTCACGTAGACACTATGTATGCTTGGCATTTTACACCTAGCTGTTGGGACTTTCACAATGGGGGTTGGTGGGCGTACCTCAACACCAACTACTACTGGTTTCCCCCGAGGCTGCCTTATTGGTAATATTATTCTTACACTGGCTCCTCATATGTCCTTGCTCTCCACAGTTCCAACAACCTTTCTGGGTAGCAGCCTTTCCTCCTGTGGCATCTTCCCTGTGTTGAAGTTGCCAGCATTGAGTTCTCTTGCGTCCAGGTTTATTACACTCCAGCAAAGTCCCTCCTCAAACTTCTCTGAAAGCTGCCCTTTTCTGTCCTTGAATCCTGATGACTGTACCAACCTTGGACTTAATGTAGGATTCAAATTCAAGAGCTCTGACCATTGCATCCTGCATAGTAGAGGGGTGTGCTTGCTTTACTTGTATCTTCAGCTGTGGACTGTCCAAGGCATCTATAAACCGATCCCTCAGCAACAACTTGAAGAGATCGGGTGGCACAGTTCGGTAGGCTTTGTGTGCCATACTTTCCAAATCCT
>NW_013669119.1:113973-122922 GCF_000517525.1 Limulus polyphemus
CTTAAACATACGCTATAATTCACAATGATTTACACCATTTACTTACGGCTTGACTCGATTATCTGTCTCTATCTCCCTGTCTGCTATTCAAATATTTATCCTGTCACTTCTCGCCGGTCTGATATATACAAAATAGAGTGCTCTGGCAAACACTCGAGCCTTCACGAAGGTTCTAGATACTCATTACGTGTTACCAGCGTCACGTGAATTCCGCTGTCGTAACAACATGAAAAGTTGCTTCCCTTATATGTAATTGTAAAAATTTAGATCTTCACTAAGTTTGGCATGAAGGTATGTTGGGTCCATGCTGAGATACATTGGCGTTTTTGTGTTTTTCACAATTACTTTTATAAGATAACATTTCATTAATCATGAATTTACATAATTTGCGTCCAGAGGAAGGTACTCTAGCTAGTTAAGAAATACCACAGAAACATATTCAATAACACAAACTTACCTATTTCTATACTCTATGGTGTAAATACATTACAAATCAAATAGATTATATAAATACTCAGGTTAAGTCTAGGTTCAGCTAAATCTGGATATAAACCCCACAGTGTGGTATATATATATAAAAACGGACATTTGGAGCAAGCTATTTGTTTTTACGTCACCTCAAATGGTATTTTTTCCCGAGGAACATGTTTGTTGCGTAATTAATAATCTGACCTATGAAGTAAAGTAGCTTGAAACCCGATCTGATGTTAATAGGTTTTAAAGTCGTACGAACATGATCCTTTTGCTCCTGATACCCATGTAATAGCAACGAAATTTTCATAGGAGGTCGATTCTTTTTAACTTTCAGAGATAAAGTTATATGTTACTTAGACTGATCTTGCTAGATGCGTAAATATCAGTAACTAATATGAGCACACACTAATAATGAAAACTAAGAAGCTGGTCTCTTATTTAGTATTTTAGTGTTTTGCTAAATAGGTGTATAAGTAAATCGTATTTACAAGTATACAAACACATTTATAATCGTCGAGGTTCAATATGTGAAAATGGGAAGTACCTCCAGAGAGTTAACTCCAACTTGTGTTAACTATACCTACAATAACTTTGGAAGAGCCTTAAGCTGCCATTACACGTGAAACAGGCAATACTTTCAGTTAAATATGAACTAAGTTAACTAAATTCGAACCAACTGGAAAACTACAGAAACGGAGAGGTATTGTAAGGATAAACAGATGTAGGCAATGAAGTTTCAGTTTGCATTTTAACAAAAGATTGATAACTCACAGTTATCGCCAATTTTTTTTCCGGTGGATTAAAACCAGATACTTTAAAAGACTTTTGAAGAGTAGACAATGAACACTGTAAAATAAGAAGTAAAATATGTTTAATATATATTATATTATATATATATATTAATATATATAAAGTATATTTCAAACCACGCATAAAGTACCCATATCTACAATACTTATAACAATTTGACAACGAAAATTGGAAAATATGTTTTATCTTTATTGCCGTTAGATACGTAAATAATAATAAAAGCTGAAGAAAAACGTACGCGGTTTATGGCCACTTATAGATCTTTTCAGAATGAAACAATGTCCTCAAAGTTTCACTAAAAAAAAGAAAAAGAAAAAGAAGCTTCTCCTTTACTAAAATTCCAAATACTATTGAAGTATTACATTGAAAAACAAGGAAAAAAATAATCAAATATCATTTTGTTAGGAGATTGATAAAGGTTATAAATGTATTCAGTGTATATTTGTAAAAATTATAAAATACTCCAAACTCAGATAAACAAAGGAGAATAACACGAAACGTGTATACATCACGTTGGAATCCATATAAATATAATAGCATTGTCTGTTGTATGTCCGTTTAACTACTTCGCAGGGATCTTCACCAAAGTAGGTATGGAGGGTCATTAGGTCCATGCAGAGATAGATACAAATTTTCAGTTTTGCATTTTGTGGTTTTTTATGGGCGTTTTTGCGGTTTTTACCATTACTTCGACCCCTATTGATGGATCTTTACCAAATTTGGCACGAAGGTTTTTTGGATCCATGCGGAGATACATACATATTTGTAGTTTCACATTTTGTGTTTTGCAGTTTTATGGGCGTTTTTGCGGTTTTTACAATTACATATAAGAGAAGCAACTTTTCATGTCCCAAGATAACCTTTCATTAATCAGGGGACGGGTACTCCAGCTAGTATAAAACATTTTAATGGGAGTTAGCTGCCCTCTAATGTCTCAGCAATAAGTTTGGGGGCATATAATGCTAAAAATTTGGTTTCGATACTCGTAGTGGACACAGCACAGACAGCTAATTGTGTATTTTTGCATTTACCAACAAGCATACAGAAGCAAGCTTTCAACTCTGATCGTCTTCAGGTTTCTATTAGAATTAGTCAAGTTAGGATCTATAGAAGGATATCCTTCTGTACGAGGTTATTACTCAACGCTTGTAGAATTGAATACTATTATTGCAAAAGGGACATTTCAAGCAGAAGATTTAATTTTTCTGCACAACAGTTATTACCCAATGCTTGTAAAACTGAATGCTCAACAATTATTGCAAGAGGGACGTTGGAAACAGAATATTAAATTTGTTTGTACAACAGTTATCATTCAATGCCAGTAAAGTTAAATACTACCAACAACATCAGGATACCACTTCACTCGCTCATGAAGAACAATAAAGTGCACATTATTAACGATAACATCCAACACACTACCACTCAGCTAGCGATGTGTTATGTGGTACAATTACACACTTCCTGACTGGTGGGATTTCAAATCATTCAACTATTACTACAAGAAGGACATTGGAGGCAAAATATTTAATGATAATAAGATGTTAAGTAACATAAGTACTGAGGAGATGTAGAACATTTTAATCTCACATCGCTAATGTAAATTATCTCCTTACTCTGTACCTTAGCTGATGATGACTCGTGGAACTAAAATTAGCATAGGTTCCAAATTTTGAAAATGTACTAAAGCTAAACTAGAATCGCTCAAAACAAACAATAAGTAAATAAATTCATAATGTTTATATAAACGTGATAAAATGGTTTGCTTTGTTTTAAATTTCGCGCAAAGCTACACGAGGTCTATCTGCGCTAGCCATCTTTAATTTAGCAGTGAAAGACTAGAGGAAAGGCAATTAGTCATCACCACCCACAGCCAACTTTTGGGCTACTCTTTTACCAACGAATAGTGGGATTGACCGTAACATTATAACGCCCCCACAGCTTAAATGGCGAGCATGTTTGATGGATCTGATTGTGAGTCGAGCACCCTAACCACCTGGCCATGACGGGCCAGAGAATAGTTAATAATTCGAATGAAATGTTGGGTTTCGCATGTAGGTTAAGAAGTTATAGTAAGGAAGAAATTATAACAAATATTGAAACTAAGTTAAGTAAAGTAAGAAGTCCTAATGACGTAAAGACTGTTAGAATAGAATGTCATAAAATTATTACAAAATTCAAACCGAACTATAATAAAGGAAATATTGATTATAAAATCATAAAATTAATAAAAGAAAATAGTAATATAATCATTTGTAAAGCAGATAAAGGGGACAAACCGTAATATTTAACAAAAGTGACTAAGACAAGGGAGTAGAAGACATATTGAAAAAAGTACATATGAAAAGCTTAAGAATAACCCAAGAAACAAATATCATGAAAACGTGAAAACTAGTGTTAAGAATAGCCTAATTTTAACTCCTGAAGAGAAAAAATGTTTGATACCAAGTAGATTTATTGCACCAATGTTTTATGTAGCACCAAACATGCATAAGCAATAACAGTTTTAGGCCTATAGTATCAAATACAGGTTCATCATCTTATGAAATAGCAAAACTTATAACATGTAAGTATTCGTTTTTGAGAAATAAGAACAAATATACAGTCAAAAATTCTATAGAATTTGTAGAGAAAATTAAAAACCTAAAATTAGAATAGAAAGACTTACTGTTATCATTTGATGTAACATCGTTGTTTACTAAAACACCATTAGATGACGAGATAAGAGGTTTTGAGAATAAGTTAATAGAAAACAGAGTACCAACAGTCGAAATTATAGATATGTCGAAATTAACAAGAGTGTGTGTAGACAATCCATTTTTCCAAGTTCATAAAAATTATTATAAACAGAAAGAAGGTTTATCGATGGGATCCCCCTTGTCACCGTTGTTATGTGACCTTTATATGGATAGTTTTGAAAATGAAGCTTTAAATAACGCTACATTTTAGCCAGAAGTTTGGATAAGATATGTAGATGACACATTCGTGCATGGAGTGGCGACATGGCAACAGCAAACTACAATATTTTTTAGTTATTTAGATAGTAAAGAACCAGCAATTCAATTCACGAGTGAAATTGAAGATAATAATAGCATTAATTTCTTAGACGTATTAGTTAGGAAAGAAGCAGAAGGTAACTTGGAAACATCAGTTTATAGAAAACCTTTTGCTGTTGTTATGCCCCACACAAAGAATCATGTCATATAAAAACCCAAAAAATATCAGCATTTTATGCATATGTTTATAGAGCTTTAAAAATATGTTCAAGATAGGAAGATTTAAAAAACGAATTGTTATTAATTAAGTATATAGCTATTGATAGAGGATTTGATCCAAATATAGTAGAAAAAGCATTTGAGAAGTTTAACAAAAATGCAAATTCAGTTTAAAATACCTCATTAAAATCTGTTTATGAAAAAACAAAAAAGAAACTCTAAGTTTACTTTACGTTCCAGATTTAACAAGTCAATTATATAAAGTATTTAAAAAGTATCAGAATTTTTACTCTATCTTCAAACCAATAAATAAGATAAAATATATGATAGGAAATGCTAAAAATAGAAATAACAGATAAGACAGGTATATATATATATATATATATATGAGATAGAATGTGAATGTGGTAGTGTTTATATTGGTTAAACTAAAAGAAAGTTAAAATATAGATTGCAAGAACAACAAAAGTTACATAGGAAATAATCAAATAGAAGTTTCAGCTGTAGCCGAACATGTAAAAACTACCCAGCATACAATATTATGGGGGAAAAAAAAAGTTTAGTTTAGCTCAGCCCCGAAGTTTTATATCATTAAATATTAAAGAAATATTAGAAATAATGAAATATAAAAAAACAAGTATTAAATAGAGACGAAGGACCAGCAAGTCAATACATTGATATATGGAGAGATACATTATAATTTTTTTTTATATATATTTTTCAATAACACTACGGAAATATGCAAATAACAAAGAATTAATGCGACAAGGGGGAAAGTATCAAATAATCTTGTAAGTCACTTCTGAGGATGACGTAGATCACGTACTTGTAGAGTGATATTTTAAAGTGGAAGCCGTACGGCTTCAATAAAGTTTTAATTCTGTAAATATAAAACGTTGTTTTTAATTATCTATTATAATTTACAAAATTGTAAACACACGTGCCGGTAGTGCATATTTAAATAACAAATAGATACCCTTGGACAAAATCTATTTTCTATGAGAAAATTATTAAGTTCTTGGCAGTATCCCTAATTTTAAATGATAGGCGAATAAATATTGCTCACCATCAACTCAGACCAGATAAATATATATTTCTTCTTCCCACTATTAATTAACTGATAGGGTACAGATCTAATTCCTTCATTTACAAATTTCATGATTTGTTGTATAGGGCGAATAGAAAATCTTCACAACGCAGACTTGAAGCAGTATAATTTCTAAGTATTTAATATATCATCAATCCTAAGATTAATTTCATAAAAGTCACATCAAAAGATATTTTAAAATCTTCACTACCATACTTAGTAAGACGTTGCAAACTTAAGTCCTTCATTTTGCTAAGATAGACTGTATCTTTAATAAGATATTAATTCATTTCCGACTTTAAATTTAAATTTCAGACTATACGAACATAAAAGAGATGTTAAAAACGATAATATTACTATTTCACCTTTAGCAGAATATGTTAGTGAAACTAATCACACAATTCAATGGGGACAAAATGTTATTTTAGCCCAACCTGGAAGTTTAATTGGTATGAATATACGTGAATCTATTGAGATAATTAAATGTAAAAAAAAAGTAAATTTAAATTATTGAATAAGGATGATGAACCTGATGGAAATGTTGTCAGCAGGTGGCGTGAAATTTGTTAATATGTAAATTGGTGTTTTGATAATTGTATAAATAAATGTTATTTTTTTTTTGCAAAACGTTACACTCCTAAGGATGATGCAATATTACACGTCGAAACATGTAGAGTGTATGAAATTTTTTTTCAGTTACATCAGGTTTTTTACCACTTTTTATTGTGTACAGTAAGTTATTGTATTTTAGTAATTTGGAGACTGGAAACAATCTCATTTTTATAGAATTGTGTATAAAACATCGATATTTTTTAGAAATTGTGAAGTTTTAAGATTAAGACGTTTAGTATAATATATTCAGTAAACAATTAAAGTTTAGGTACCTCTGAATACATCTAGGGTCTGGGGCAGTTGTTATTTCACTTTCACCGTGATATAATTTACAAGCTCCTGTGTTAGAGACTGCAACTTTTTTTTTAATATTCATGCACGTTACACTTCGGCGAACAAAGTTAAATTAATATCATATTCGAGTAAGAATGTCCATAAAGTTTTCTTATTATTTACAAATATCTTGTAGACACATTTGGTGTTATGTAAAACTTAATGATATTGATGACGACATCGGAGGAATGCCTTCTTAATGAGCATGTGACTGCATATTTTTCAATTTCCTTTGTTCAGTAACCATTTTAATTACGGCCAACAGTACTGTGATTTAGTGAAAGCAAACTTATAATTTTTTTCCTTTATTTTTCACATTAATCATTTTGAATATATACGTTAGTGCTGTCACCTGATGATAGTAATTGAATTGATCTCACCAAACTTTCTGACTGGTTATAGAGTTTTGAACTCTGAGTGACTTTTTGATTTCATCAATCAGATAAACAACCAGTGGCGAAACTGTCTGTGAAGAAAACCTTTATGACAGATAATAACGATTAAAACAACTAGCTTACCAAACACACAACAGCAGAATACAAAACCGTAAGCGGCGATCAGAGCTGCCTTCTCGTACTTGCTGAAAATAGATGAAAATTCCATTGTTGAATTGCTCCACGAGTGACTACAGTTGTAATCCAGTAATTCGGTTTCCTCCACGTCTACTGTAATATAGTCCTCCATGTTTTCTTCTTCAGCCTAGTGAAATCTGGTGATGGGTAAATAGGAAGAATGACCTCTAGTGCATGTTGCGCAATATCTTACAGAAATTTGAAACTTAAACAAAAAACTAGCTGCCTATCCTCTAGTCTATCACTTTGTATGAAAATCAACAAAGAAAAAAATTTTATAATATAACGAACTAGCTACGCATATCTGTTAATCCTCAAAGACACGAACTTAATATGAATAAAATTTGTGTAATAATTATTTTTAATCTTCAACGGCGAAAGAAGGCTAAAATAACATTCTTGAAACCCAGAACTCTATCTTACGTTTTTGTTAAATGTTTCTCAGTTTTGATATTCACTGAGTAAGTAGATAGTAAAAGTAAATACGAGGTTTATTGGCAATGATTTACCCGTTATTTTACACCACAAAAGAAGTCGCTTTTCACTTTATATGACACGTTACTTAGATAGGTCATAACTTCTGAAATGATTACATTGAAGAAGACATAATTGTTTCTGGTACTTTCCGCAGCATCAAATAATTATAAAAGAATTAAAAGTTTTTAGTATCATTTTGACATGAAGATCATATGGTCGAAACGGCCAGTATTATGATTGAAATATTTAGTTTCATTTTTTCATAGTTTTATAGGAATTTCTTTAACGTCAACTTTTGAATCTTTTTGTGACAACTAATACTAATTATTAAATAGCATTTGTTATCTGGTGACTAAATAGGAAATTAATACCCATAAGTATCTATGAAATTTATCTTTTCATAAACAGAAAATTATAGTTTACCAATCATTTTTATGAACTGCACTGCAAATCAGGTACTCAGCATCGGAACACAAAATTAAACATGTTCTTGACCTCATTCTTTTTAACATGAGACTTTATGGAACACGTTTCATTTTGACACGGCTAGGACGCATTATAATGCCTTAACGTGCTTGGAACGCCTTACAATATTTTTCATATTTGGAACGTGTTCTGGATTTTTACAGTATCAAATAACCAACTATATACCTTTCCAGAATTAGAATACTTTATTTACTGGGCCTAGAACATATGAAAGGCTAAATATAAATGACAACATAAGCGTTATTTCATTCCGATCCCGGAACTGGCAACAGTTATATCGAGTATTATGAATCAGGATAGATAAATGGGGGGAAGAGAGGACATCGGGATCTCGACGTGGTCGGGATTGTCAGCTGGGAGGGACATGACATAGAGGTTCAGTAGGTGATCGGCTGGTGCAAAAATGCTTCTCGGAGTGGGTACAGTGGTGGCGAGAACATCGGAGAAGATGAGATTGTGGTCACGAAAACATTTATTAACATAGCGAGTGCGAAGCTGTCGAAGGTGTAATAGAATGTGAGGAAAGTTGATACTGCGATAAAGGTCGGAAGTGGGACTAGGAAGTTTGAGGCCAAAGGCGAGCCAGAAGGCATGGCGCTCCAAAACTTGGAGACGAGAGTAGAAGGTCAGAGAAGCAGATATCCAGGCTGTATGTCCATAGGTTAAGCAGGGTCTGATAAATGTCTTGTATGTGTATAGCAGAAGAGGAGGGTTCAGGCCCCAGAAGGTACTGGTGAGAGAACGGAGGAGAAGAGGACGTCGAGTAACCTTAGCAGAAAGGGCAGATAGGTATGGTTTCCAAGTAAGATGCCCATCAAAGACAATGCTTAGATAGGTCACAGAGTCGGAAAGGAGGATCGGGACATTGTCAATTCTGACATCGAAT
>NW_013669120.1:0-1553 GCF_000517525.1 Limulus polyphemus
TGGCCCGTGTTGTGTAAGAGTTGATGATTTTAACATAATTTAGTATAATTTTTCAGTTTGAACTGGCCCGTGTTGGGTAAGAGTTGATGATTTTTAACATAATTTAGTATAATTCTTCAGTTTGAACTGGCCCGTGTTGGGTAAGAGTTGATGATTTTAACATAATTTAGTATAATTTTTCAGTTTGAACTGGCCCGTGTTAGGTAAGAGTTGGTGATTTTTAACATAATTTAGTATAATTTTTCAGTTTGAACTGGCCCGTGTTGGGTAAGAGTTGATGATTTTTAACATAATTTAGTATAATTCTTCAGTTTGAACTGGCCCGTGTTGGGTAATAGTTGATGATTTTTAACATAATTTAGTATAATTCTTCAGTTTGAACTTGCCTGTGTTAGATAGGATTCGTATTTTCATGTCATGCACAAGTTGTGGATATATTTGTTGATTTTAACACGCTTTATTTGTTATTTGTGTATCTATGTATCTGACTTGTATCTTAACATAAAAAGAATTATTGATAATCGTCTTGTCTTACTGAAATCCGTTATTATATTCTCTGAACCAGACAAACGTAAAGATATTGGGAAAATGTAAAATCGTTATATTAAAGTAACCTTACATAAGCCACTATTGCTTTGTTTCTTTCAAAACACATCATCCTACGACTATCATGTGCTCAAACACTCGCTAATCTTCTTTGAAAGTAGAAAAATTTTAACGCCAGCAAAGGCGCTTTATCGATTGAAGTGAAACCTTATTGGATTCACTGAAGACACGCAGGGATCAATATGAACGTAAAAATATACGCTATCGTCTAGTCTTCTGATCTTTATCTTATTGAAAGCTTACTCGAATATTTCTAAGAATACCGAATTATAATGGAGTTTGAATACGACATGTCGTCTGTCTTAACGTATACAAACAACCAGTTTTATAAAGAGAAAACGTGTGTTATATCGTAGTTATAACCACAGTAAATATATGAATATTTATCGTATATTCTAGAAGATTTTAAAGGACCAGAAATCATAATTTAGAAATTCTCTATATAAACATATACGTTTATGTAAAATTCACAATAGTTATGTTAATTTTAACAAAAAGAAAGAAATTATAGGAACCTTGGATGATATTTTGAAACAACTAAGTAAATAAACTCACTGTACACAAAGGACATTGTAGTCTGTACCGTAGTCTTATTTTCTCTGTCTCTTTATAGCCCTCCCCAGTGGCACAACGGTATGTCTGCGGACTTACAATACAAGAAACCGGGTTTCGATACTCGCGGTGGGCAGAGCACAGATAGCCCATTGTGTAGCTTTGCGCTTAACTACAAACAAACTCTCTCTCTCTATATATATATATATTGTTGGCGAAAGAAGTCAGTGAACAAATAAAGGATAATATATAAGTTTACATTACCTTTACTGTCGAGTGTAATACATATATTCAAGATATGTAACACACACATCCTAACATACTTCTCCAGTCAAGCACAATATGTAAAGAATAAGATGGGGATTACCGTATTTTTCGGTGTATAAGATGCACTT
>NW_013669120.1:2548-12861 GCF_000517525.1 Limulus polyphemus
AATTTTTAAAGTATCAAATTGAATTTTTGTTCAATAAAAATCTTTCAAATGCGACTGTAGCTTTTTTTTCTCCAAACTTTGTCTTCAAAATAAGGGTGCGTCTTATACACCGGTGCGTCTTATATTCCAAAAACTACGGTAGTATGACACCTTCTGTTACTTCCATCCTCTACTAATCATTCCGAAAACTACGGTAGTATGACACCTTCTGTTACTTCCATCCTCTACTAATCATTCCGAAAACTACGGTAGTATGACACCTTCTGTTACTTCCATCCTCTACTAATCATTCCGAAAACTACGGTAGTATGACACCTTCTGTTACTTCCATCCTCTACTAATCATTCCGAAAACTACGGTAGTATGACACCTTCTGTTACTTCCATCCTCTACTAACCATTCCGAAAACTACGGTAGTATGACACCTTCTGTTACTTCCATCCTCTACTAATCATATTGTCTGGCATGGTTTAATGGTTAGGAAGCTCGATTCGCAATATGTGGGTCGCGAGCTCGAAACCCGTCACCGAACATGCTGCTCTTTCAGCTGTGGGGATGTTATAATGTAACGGCCAATCCCACTTTTCGGTGGTAAAGAGTATCCCAAGAGCTTTCAGTGGGTGGTGTTAACTAGCTGCCTTACCTCTAGGCTATCAGTGGGTGGTGTTAACTAGCTACCTTCCCTCTAGGCTATCAGTGGGTGGTGTTAACTAGCTGCCTTCCCTCTAGGCTATCAGTGGGTGGTGTTAACTAGCTGCCTTCCCTCTAGGCTGTCAATGGGTGGTGTTAACTAACTGTCTTTCCTCTAGGTTATCAGTGGGTGGTGTTAACTAGCTTCCTTCCCTCTAGGCTATCAATGGGTGGTGTTAACTAGCTGCCTTCCCTCTAGGCTATTAGTGGGTGGTGTTAACTAGCTGCCTTCCCTCTAGGCTATTAGTGGGTGGTGTTAACTGGCTGCCTTCCCTCTTGGCTATTACTTCTAAATTAGGGACAGCTAGCGCAGATAGCTCTTCAGTGTACTACTCATACACAAAGAGGGCAGTATTAAAAAAATCGAAAGAGGTCAGAAATAATTTAACGCATCAGCGATTAGGTTTTGGTTCCTTAGAGCAGGTTTTGCAAAGCTACTTATATATTATTATGTGAAGAGCATTGAAAGGACCATGTTTGAGACACTTTGAAAATTTTTAAACAGATCGGATGAAGTTCGATACATAAGAAGAAAAATGTGGTTAATGAATACCAATCTGACATTTAAATAGTTCTGTAGAAAGATGGGGGTTAATGAATACAATCTGACATTTAAATAGTTCTGTAGAAAGATGGGGGTTAATGAATACCAATCTGATATTTAAATAGTTCTGTAGAAAGATGGGGGTTAATGAATACCAATCTGACATTTAAATAGTTCTGTTTTGTTTTTAAAAGGTTATAATTGATCATAAAAAATCTAAAGAGGACATAAAAAACAAACAAACAATTTATAAATTCATTTCGTGATCACCGATAGCCATCAAAGATATTTGCATTAAAATGAAGTATAAAACATCAATAAAACACATTGTTCTAATGAAAACACTCTTGGCAACCTCAGTCTTTATAATAACATATAGTCATATGTAAGTATTGGCACTTTTTTAGATTTTTTCAAAAGACTTTCTGATGTAGCATACTTATTCATATCTTCAATACAAAACGAGATTTAAAATACACAAACAAGTTGTGGGTTTTATAGAATGTACTCGTGGTTAAAGTAGTATCTGTAAACATTTTTATATATGGTACTAACACCCACCACATTTTGTACTCGTGGTTAAAGTAGTATCTGTAAATATTTTTATATATGGTACTAACACCCACCACATTTTGTACTCGTGGTTAAAGTAGTACCTGTAAACATGTTTATATATGGTACTAACACCCACCACATTTTGATCACGATTTATCCTGTTTAGTAAATTTACAATTACTAAAATTAGCTGTGGATTTAACAGTAAAAATGTATTAAAATTTTACTTAGATTAAAGGTAATAAGTAGATATTAAGAAGAAATTGACTTCGAACAAAAATGTATTTGATAAAAATAATTCAGCATATTAAAACATCAATCATTCATTGAATGTGGTAACCGTAGCAAAATCTTCTCACAGAAGAATTTACAATAGAAATGAAAGGATAAAGTGACCACAACAAAATATGTTGACGAAAAAAGAAAGAATATGGTAGTCGTAACAAAATAAGTGTAAGAAAATGCTATATTAACATGACACGAATTATATATAGAATTATTAAACTGAATAGTATATAAACAAAAATAATTAAACACGTAAATCATAAACTATTGCAGTGGGCGAGACACCTGAAATTAAGTTGTCGATACTGTGTAGCTTTTTTAGGAGAAACAAAATTCACACTCGACTGTCGACTATTTACGTGTAGGTGTTTTTGTTTTTGACACAATCTTCTTAATTAGACAATTGCACATTTTAATACACCTCTGATTTAAAATTCGTAATGATCTAATTAAGAGGTATGTTAAAAAGCTAAGGGTGATAGGGCAAACTATAAAATCGGTTGTTAACATTTATTACTTTTCTTTAAATATGAAATTATTTACTATGCACCTCTATTCACGCTTTTTATATGATAAAAAAAAGATGAAACATAATACAACAAATGAATAAGTAGTGTAAATAAACAGAATACTACTGTTGTACATGGGTATTTCGACATTGGAAGTTTAGGTAAATTATAAACGTATAATTCTTAAGCATTTAATAATTAATAAAAAAAAAACGTCTGGCGCACCCATTCTGTTAACAATAACGAAGTAGATGTAATGTAGAATATTTTATTCCTCTTCAGCCGATTTCATGAAGAGATTGTATTTTAAGTAATGGAATGTTCTCGTTATAATTATAATCAAATTATCTTCTTTAGAAATATATTAAAAACTTTCTCAGAATAAATGTCAATGGCAAGTTTTTGATGTAATGTTTTAGTAATATGATTTGTGTGAGAACGTTCAGTGCTAGTTGTAGTATGTAAAGTCACAGGGTGGAGTTACTTCAGGGTTTATTAAAGTAAATACCGATAATGATGATGTACAATATTTTCTCACAATTTAATATCATCATATTATTACAAGCCGTTACTTGTTTCCAGTCTAATGTATGAAAATAGAACTCTCTAATAAAGTACATTCATACGTTGTAATGTACGAAGCCTAGAAAGCTTGAGTGCTGCATTCTAATCAAGACTCTTCTCTAAAATTTCATGAGGACATTGCTGCAGACTCGACGTACATGCTTAAGCTGTGTACTAAAACCCATTGATCTCTCACTTTCTGGTCTAATTTCTTAAGTTCATGCACTACACTTTGTCCTATACAGATATTTTCTTACTTTCTGGTCTAATGTATTGAGAGTTCCTGCACTACACGTTGTCCTAGACAGATATTTTCTTACTTTCTGGTCTAATGTATTGAGAGTTCCTGCACTACACGTTGTCCTATATAGATATTTTCTTACTTTCTGGTCTAATGTATTGAGAGTTCCTGCACTACACGTTGTCCTATATGAATATTTCCTCTTTTTATGGTCTAATTTATTGAGAGTTTCTGTATTACACTTTGTCCTGTGCAGAAATTTCCTCACTTCCTGGTCTAATTTCTTGAGAATTTCTACACTATACTTTCCCATATACAGATATATATAGGGAGAGTTTCTTCAGTACACGTTGTCTCTGGTCTAACTCTTGAAAGTTTATGCACTACACGTTGTCCTATACAGATATTTTGTTACGAGAATATCAAGCTTTGGATTTTATTCGTATCACTATTGTAAAATATTGTGCTGTTATGATCTAGCTTGGAATTGAAATTTAAACCAAAATGTTTGAAAAAACGTTCTTTGAGGGAAATCGGGTAAATTTAGAACACCAGGTTTTCAGTAGTGAAAGATCCGTTTCCAAATAAGCATCTTAATATACACAAGGCAAACTCAATATACAACGATAAGATATAAACAATTTCAACAACAGCATAATTGCTATGGATCTATTCGACATAGTTCATATTCGGTAAACAGCAGAAGTACTGTACATCTGTTATGTATAGTAAATACTCAGTAAATAGCAGAATTACTATGGATCTGTTAAGTATAGCAAATACTCAGTACACAGAAGAATTACTGTACATCTGTTAAGTATAGTAAATACTCAGTAAACAGAAAAATTACTATGGATCTGTTAAGTATAGTAAATACTCAGTAAATAGCAGAATTACTATGGATCTGCTAAGTATAGTAAATACTCAGTAAACAGAAGAATTACTATGGATCTGTTAAGTATAGTAAATACTCAGTAAACAGAAGAATTACTATGGATCTGTTAAGTATAGTAAATACTCAATAAACAGAAGAATTACTATGGATCTGTTAAGTATAGTAAATACTCAGTAAACAGAAGAATTACTACGGATCTGTTAAGTATAGCAAATACTCAGTAAACAGAAGAATTACTATGGATCTGTTAAGTATAGCAAATACTCAGTACACAGAAGAATTACTATGGATCAGTTAAGCATAGCAAATACTCAGTACACAGAAGAATTACTATGGATCTGTTAAGTATAGCAAATACTCAGTAAACAGAAGAATTACTATGGATCTGTTAAGTATAGCAAATACTCAGCAAACAGAAGAATTACTATGGATCTGTTAAGTATAGTAAATACTCAGTAAATAGCAGAATTACTATAAATCTGTTAAGTATAGCAAATACTCAGTAAACAGAAGAATTACTATGGATCTGTTAAGTATAGTAAATACTCAGTAAACAGAAGAATTACTATGGATCTGCTAAGTATAGTAAATACTAATTAAATGTCATGTTAAGTGTCATGTTCGAGCTACTTAAATGTCATGTTAAGTGTTATGTTCGAGCTACTTAAATGAGCCCGGTGCGTTTTTAGACTTTTATAATTATTAAAAACAGCCTACGCTTAAGGAACAAAACAGAGCACAAAAACATTTATTTCCGAAAAATAACTCATTCAAATGTTCTTGGTTTCCATTAGCAATATTCTATTCCTAGTCAATGAAATAGCGTTCCAGTCAGTGCGTAATGGCCAATGGTAACCGGCATTTTCGCCGTAAGGAGGTACAACGGAACAGCCCGAGTGATGTTCCGATTGAGTAAACGTTTCGGCTTTTTCAGTATGATAGTTGGCAAATAAAATGTTCACATCTGTTTTGTTTTCAGTACTTTTTCATATCAAATTTTTAACTGAAATTTTCTGATTTATTTATTGATACGTTGATTAATTACGGTATTGTAGAAAATACAATTTATATAGATATATTATGTAATTTTTTAATTATCTTATATCAGGCGCCAGAAGTGTTATTGATTATAAACAAACGGTTCCACTCCATTCGTCCAGATACAAGAACAAGAAACAATAACAATACTTATAAACAAGTAATCTGAGATCTGCAGTACATTTCATACTTACTCCATTCTAATGTTAAAGGCCCCCAATTGGCACAGCGGATTGTCTGCGGACTTCCAACGCTAGAATCCGGGTTTCGATACTCGCGGTGGGCAGAGCACAGATAGCTCATTGTGTAGCTTTGTGCTTAATTACAAACAAACTAACGTTAAATATGAACTTTTCTATTACTATTTTTAATCAACTTTATTTTTTCCTTTGAAAAGTATCTGATGAAACCTGTACCAGACGTACAAAGTATCTGATGAAACCTGTACCAGACGTACAATTATATACAAATATCAATTCAAAAATGTAAACTGTATGCTATTTTACTACTTAGAAGAAGAAGAAATATAAAAAATTAATTCCAAGAGTTGTCGTACATTCATATCTGAAGTTAATATTACAATATATGAATGAAAAACAAACATATAATGAAAGCACAAAGTTACTCTTTAAGAATATATGGTAATGACTTCTCGACCTCCACCTCGCACCATCAAAACCCGGTCTAAACCTTCGGTTAACACTTCTAGGAATTCCATGTAGTTCTCTTCTCCTATCTGCATTTTTGGTGGTCCTGGTAAGTTGATGATGATCAGCTGTGCTCCGTGAGATTTGTTAACAATAACTTCATTGAGCTTCACTGCGGTGTGCATTCGTCGGACGTTGGTGTCATCTGGTTTAACAGACATTAACTGGTTAAAGGAATTATCGCTTCTGAGATGTTCAGCTGGTTTCTCTTCAAAAGACTGTTCAGTTGCTTTCTGTGGGTATGGTGTTTCTGAATGATTTTTAATGTCATTCAGAGAACCCTGCGATGAGTGCTCAGGACTGCACGTAAAGATGACTGGGATTGGTATTTGGCCTGTAGCAGTTTCAACATCATGTTGTTCACTCATCAGTGGTACACATACTTGTCCTTCTGAAGTGTTGATGTGACGTACGATAGGCTGAAGTTCATTTTCTTCATATGAAATTTCACTAACACCGAACCGAACTTTATTTTTTGAAAGACGTCGTGAAAACTGTCGATTTTCCACTGCTGACTGCACGCTTTTCAGAGTTTCGTGTCTTGTGAGCTGTAGCTGTTTAACCATTTCAATGCGCTGTTCCATCATTAGAGTTTTTTCGTATGTATATGATGATATATCACTATCCACCATCTCAACCACTTCTACATCGGCATCAATGCGAAGATGATACAGGAAAATTGCAAGATCCTTTTTCATTTGAATGCTGTTATCTTCAAGTTGAGCAACAGTAAATATTCGCAGCCTGCAGTTTTTCCACACTCTATGCTGCTGAAGTAAGAATGGCAAAAGCATCAAAAGACCGCCATCCTGGACAATCCACCATACATCAATGTATCCCACTTTTTTCTCAGTGCTTTCAGGAAAAACATCCACTCCTTTGGGCACAAGGAGAGCATTTCTACTAACAGAAACAAGACGGATAGTATCTATAAAGACTTTCCATGATCGCTCGTCTGTAGATTGTCTCCACCCGTTTGGCCAACCAAGGATAACAGTGTTGTGTTTCAGTCCCCCTAAACCAGCAGTCTGAATGAAATGACTAATGCCATTTGTGATGTTTTTATTCACTACCACTTCAGCAAAACCTTTAATTCTTTCGTTAGTCATGATATTTCTGAGAGATTGTTTTGCTGCTTGAGCTTCACTATATGTGTCAGTATAGTTGCCTTTTAACACAGAACAAACGAGAATCAAGCCTTTCCCTGCTTTCAACTGAGCAGCAAATGAGATAAGTTTTGGATAACGAGGAGTCAAATCTTCATTCAACTCACACAGCACTAAGATCTGAGGTCTCCAGTTTTTGGTGTGTGGCTGACCTTCCTCAAGTCGCAATAGGCTGAAACGAGCTGCTGACAATGCCAATCCACGAATTCCATCACCCCATTCTTTCTCTGCTCCTCTAAATTCTATGTATTTATAAATACACCCAGCAATAAGCATGGCTCCAAGAGCATAGTACCAGCTAGATAAAAACATAACAACTAAGCACAGAAATACGCCAAGCAAAGAAAGAGTCCAGTGATAATATCTAAACCGCGGCCGCCAGCTTGGAGTGTGAAGTAAAGACTGTAGAGTACAAGCCAAGTTAACAAACATATAGCACATCAGAAAAAACATAGTTAGAATAGGAGCTATAAAGTCCAAGTTTCCAACTAATATCCCACACTCACAAATAGCTAAAGTTAGAAAGATAGCATATACTGGTTCATTTCTAGAAGAGCTATATTCAAAACAGTTTAGGAAAGGAATAATTTCGTCTTTGGCAATGGCCTGCATCAGGCGTGGAGCACCTGTCAGTGACTGCAAACCTGCTCCAATTGTTGAAAACAATGAGCCAATTACAATCACCATTGGATGGGGCCAGGCCAGAGCAGCAACAGCTAGTTGTCCACGTACACTTTCACCAAATTTGTCTCGAATAAATAGGTTGTTAAAGGACCCAGCAAAAAGGAGAACTCCAGAAAGATAAACTACTGATGTGGTAACCTGAGCTGCCAAAGTTCCAGTTGGAATTGACTTTTGGGCATCTTTTAGATCCCCAGATCTATTTGAACCAGCCATGATGCCTGTACATGATGGAAAGAAAATAGCAAGTAAAATTGTGAATGATGATGTAATATCAACGGAAATCTGATTGTACGTGTTTGTTCCATACAAAGTAGAGTCCATCGATATTGAAACAATGTCTCCTTTATGTCTGTACCTAGGTTGTACATTGGTATTGAATGTACCTGACCCTAAACCAGGAATTCCTAACATTTCTTTGACATCATTTTGTAAGAAGTAAGGGTCACACTGAACAGTGTTACTCAGTTCATTGCTGGTCTTACAGTATATGTAGTAGAGCGATCCACTGATGTTGGGATTCTTGGAACATGAAGAAAATTGTTCATTGTTTAATATTCGGTTTCCCAGGACACACATTTTCAAGTCCTGCCTTCCATTGAAGTTCACAAAAATACCAACATATACCAAAAGAATAGACACTAACACACATATAAGTGCTACTGGAGCGAACAAACTTACAAATTTTACTCCAATAAAAACAAACGTACCAAGGATTATTAACAGTATTGTTCCATAAACTCTAAAGTTATTGTACATAATATCTGGGTCTTTACCTAAATCTCCAAAGAGCGAAAACTCGGGAAAGAGATACAGTAAGAAAATTTCCACAGCTCCAGTAATATACATTGCTCCAGCAACAGAAGTTGCAAGATAAAACAAAACTCCAACAGCACCTCCAAATTCTGGACCTAATGCTCTTGATATCATAAAGTATGAACCTCCTGCTGGAACAATACCGTTGGTAGCAATAGCACTCAATGATATACACGTAGTGAATGTGACACAACAGCTCAAAAACACTATAAAAAAACTTTCTACCACGCCTGCAGTTCCAACGATCCACACTAGACGAATAAAGAACAAAACTCCTAATATGTTCTGAATGCATGGAAAGTAAACGCCGGAAATGGTTCCTAAATTGGCTTTTTTTGGAGGTTTAGCAGCATTACCACTTCCTTCGGTAACGGGTGGCATAGTGACGTTGTAGTTAGCAAGGGTGCTGAGCAGGCTGGCCACTCGTTCATTTTCAGATGTTTCTTCGTGAAAAAGGTACATATTCCTTTCATATCCTGAAATATTTTCATCGTCAAGAATAGCATCTTCAGAAGTGTGAGTACGCACATTCGATTCGTCAAGTTCGTCACCGGCCAAGGAAGTGGCCTGCGATGTTGTCCCACAATTTACTTCTTCGGTTTCCGAGGGAAGAGGGTTTTCCTCGGGTTTAGTTACCGTAAATTTGGAGGACATTCAGAATGAATTAGATTATATTTTAAATGAAAGTTACAGTTTCGATATCAGATCTTGACCGAACATAAGCTATCATTTATTGTCAAGGTCTGGGCAACAATAACTTCCCGAATATAAGACCAAGAACGATCGAGAAACGCCGGAAACAACCGGTTTTAAAATGAATTCTGCGCATGGTCTTCTCAGAGCCGCTTGAAAAAATATTTCTAACATTTAGCGCCATCTAAAGGTTGCAGTAAAATAAATTAACGTATTTTCATGACAACAGCAGAATAAAGCTGCAAGTAAGTGTGTGTCTATAATATTTTTGTGATACTTCAATTTTTATATTTTTACATTTCATAAAATATTCTACAAGAAATGGAAATGACCTCATATGAATTATTTGATGAAACATAAGATAATTTCATAATATTTATAACATCATCAGACTGTTATATTACTAAATTTACATATTAATGTTAGGATATTCGATTTTCTACTAGGGCTCTGAAAATAAATAAATTAAGATGTTAAAAATTGTGTGTAGACTATTGAAATATACTACTAACAAAATCTTAAAATAAATTCGATGACGAGGAACCCACTTTGAGACTAATAATGGTTGGAGACGGCTTGAATGGGTAATGAAGAAAAACTTTAATATAAGTTTAACATAACAGCAAATGTACAACGTTTCGACAAGGTTTTGTCATCATCAGGTACAAGTAATTTACATTTACACGGACAAATATATATAAATATATATACAGTATTGAACAGAGAAGTCACATGACCGGATACTGTTGCAAAACTTAGAAGAGGTATCTTGGCACCCCGGGGTGTTGGTTTAGAGTAGGGTTGTTTTGTTCAATTAAGATGGATTCCTTGATTTTCCGTTTGCTTATGTTGGGTTCTTTGTTTAAAATGACTGTGTTTTTAATAGATATAATATGGTATTTTGAGTTACAATGGTGAAAAACATGGGA
>NW_013669120.1:13472-27063 GCF_000517525.1 Limulus polyphemus
GAACTGTTTCAAGTGGGAGTAATTTAATAAAGTTATACTTCTGAGCTTCTGTTATATTTTATTTGTTTTAGAAGTTTATTTTCTTTAAATACTACATAAAAATCAATATTCACGCACTTAGTTTTATACTAGGAACAGGAATTCTTGAGTTAACATTATTGTGGTAAAATTCAAAGTTTATACTAATATATGATATAAACGTTTCACGTTTTCTAGAGGTTGTGTGCTGGACAATAAACAATTACTGACAGGTTATAGGAATAACAACTGATTTGCTGCACCAGTAAATAATTGGTTTTACTAAACTCTTATTAACTCTTATTAACTACTGCCACATACTATATTTATCCCAAGTACCTGGGCTTACATATAATCATAAAGTTCAACATTTTATAGAAAAATTTGGAATCAATAATTTAGAAATTGTTAAATGTTTACAATATAACAACCCATTAACATATAATCATACCAATAAATGTAAAAAAGTACACTTATCTAGCTGTGCTACAAAAACTTGTTGTCTGTAAAGGTCTGCTTCTTAATGTAGTTGTGTTTTTCTGAAATAAGTTTTGAAACTCTCCATCTTTGAGTAATTGAAATCTTACGTCATAAGATGTGAACAGGGAGGGGGGAGAATCACTAGATAATGAATTTGTCCTTGTAAAGCAACTCAAGAATAATTTCTTTTTCACGAAAAGATTAATTTCACTTTTCTCATGTGGCTTTGGCTACAATGACTTCTTGATTTTAGAGACATTCTAGACAAACTAGAGGTTTGGAGAAGTGATTTATCATATCGCGTATTCTAACTAGAGTTTTACGTGTGATTATCATATATAACCTACCTATAGAGATTCAAATATATTACTGTTAGGAATGTTAAAATATACATATATTAGTTTTGAAACACATGTTTGATCATAGTGCCGAATTAATGAGCTTTTTATTACGTGGGGATGACAACCTTTCTATGAAAGGATATGAGGTTTGTGCTAAAAAAAGCAAAATCTAGAAGCGATTTCCTACTATTTCTCATATTCATACATTATGGTTTCAGGTAACAGGAAGAGTTTTGGATGTTTTACTGTTTAGCAATGTGAGTTTGGAGCGTTACGTACAGGATTATTAAAAGAAAACCGTATAACCAAAATATGTTTATCTCGTGCATCTAAAACACGAAGATAATGAGAGGAAGTTATCATATTTGCTCTGACTCTCAACTTATATTCTCATCGCGCATACAACTAATCGTTCAATACTTTCACTCCCAGCACAAGGTTGTTGGTAAATTGGACTTCATCTGTTAATTGTGTGAACCGGGATATTTCATCGATGTTTTTATATACATATGAGGGTAAGCGACCACTTATCCTACAAAGACTGTGCTAATCTGTTTGGCATAGTTCATATTTTCTCAAGAACACCGTTTAATAAGACTATGATGAATCTATTTACTACAGTATAGATATTGTTACATTTGGTGAAGACAGAATTGCGATTGAGGTTCTTGTATTTATGCTTATATATTATATTTTTTGAGTAGTGGGTTGTTCAAGAAACAATATATACAGTGATAATTTCAGAGCATTGCATAAAACACCAAGAAAATAAATGAGTATTGGCCAAAATTATATATAACATCCATTTTCATTTGTTTTATTAGCTTTGGAATTTTATATAATGTATTGAATTTTGTATATCATGCGTCTGCGGATTTACAACACTGAAATCCAGGTTTCGATACCCGGTGGTGGTCAGAGCACAGATAGCCCATTGTGTAGCTTTGTGCTTAATTACAAACAAACAAACTTGTACACCATGCAAGTTTTGATATTGATCGTCATTCGGTTACGCTGCACTTTTAATTATAAGAGAGGTTTTATTAGTACGCTCCCTCTCGGTAGTCTCTTGATTTCTTTTACTTGAACTCCAGGTGTACATTTTAAACTTTTAAATCGAAGTCGTGTGTTCTAAATGTGTTAGGTATTTCTTGTATAATAACTGCTGGTGAATTTGGTGATGTTTGCGTTTGTAGTGTGTTTTATGTATTTTGTATATCTTTCTTAGTTGTTGTAGTTGTCTGTAATTGTCCTTGTTTTCGTTTTTCATTTGTTTTCTTTTTAATTACTGACTTAAATGATTCATTGTCTGAATCATTCTGATGTTTTCAAACTAATTTGTGTTATGCAGCTGCTTCCTTGCTCTCTGTTTGTTTATTTACTTGAGAATTGTTTGTGGTTACATGCTTTACCTCTTTTTAGGGGGGGGGGCATCGTGAAATATTATTCCTTTAAGGGGAGGATTGAAAAAACTTATGTGTGTCTTATTATGGAAAGAGAACTATTAATTCAAGAGAAGATTGATTACTAAACGGTTTGGGTAGCAAATAATGTGATGATTTTACTGTGGTCTTCTTAGTTGCTGTTCTCTATGGGTTTATCGATGTCCTGTTCGGTTATTAACAATTCTGGAGTAAAGCTAGACAGTATAGTATAGCAAAAGCTCGTCACTCTCCTTTCCACAATATTTTGCCACAAAACTGGGTGCTTGAATCCTGCTCCAGTTGCGCGTGCCATGCGTGTGCGTACATAAAACTTAATATTTACATTTAACTTTGTCTTGACAGAAACCTCGGGATCTTCTAGAAGTTGACTCACCTCTGGTGAAGACTTCTTTTAAGTTAACTATTTCATGCACAGACGACCACACTAGATGATCTTTCACTTTGACAGCTGGGCCTTCTGGATTCTGCTCTGTCGCATTTTAAGTTGGATCTCTTCATTTTATGTGCGATTCCATTCTTGTTGTTACCGAATGTTCATCCATGGTGGTGTAATTTTCATTTAGAATGCAGGAATTTCTTGTTTCTGTGGTATTTTCAGGTAAGACCGATTTCATGATGGGTATCAGATGAGCAAACCTGCAGATAACAGCAGATTCGATCAAGAAACAACGGGAGTATTCTGTAGTTGATAACTTTGCTAAGTTTCTCTAAGTGTAAAATCTTTATCATAATAAATAAATGAAAACACAGTGTTCGTACCTATGAAGACAAAATGACAGTCCTTTCTACTTGGTTGTGTTTATTTTCAAAGCTTTCTGTCTCTCAAGGTTAATCGCCGTAGAAATAAACACTTTGTTCTTGAAAGAAGTTTTCACTTGACGATCTCATAGTAGAAACTAGCTGAAAGAAACACGTCTGAATTAAATAGATAAACTCGCTTTCTTTGTCCAATAGACCTTTGTTCCTTTACAATATTGATCGGCTATTACATGTATTCGACGTCATATTCGGCCAGCAAAGGATATTTACAATGCCAACTCTCTTAACCTGGATACTATATATTACTGCAATAACCTTTTGTAAAGAAGAAAAAAAACATCACCAGTAAAGAGAACAAATTAGCTATTACAGCACGGGAACAAGGTAGTCCCACATACTACATTCCTAGTCCAAATCTGTGTTTCAGCATGAAGTCCATCTCCAGTATGCATTATGTCAATTATCCAACCATCATGTTGTGTGGAGAAGCTTCCTACAGTAAGAGTGGCTTTCAATTTTTCTCTTGCTAGAACATTACGTCCATTTGTCGTCTGTATCAATTCGTCTGTTTTTCATCGCCATATCATAGTGAATAATGGTAGCTGTAGAACCAGTGTGAATCAATATGTTTAAAGGCTTCTCATTAATAAATCCATTGATTCGTGGATTGGTTTCTTTAAATAATGCACTCCTTATTTTAATTAGAGCAGGTGAAGTATTCTCAACCTCAGAAGATCATCTGCTTGTTTTGTTATCGATGGTTGATTCCCCACAGTTGCTACAAAACGTGATAGCCAAGATGTCCTGTAAATTATAGATTGGCTGATAATATATGTAACTACCAAAGTAGACTAGACTTTTCCGGGTTACATGAAAATGTATTTTAATTAGCATGATTGGAAGCCTGTAATAAGAGAATATTTCTTCAAAACAGAGTTGTAAGTTAAGAAGCAAAGGTACTTCGCAGGCATGCTTGTTTAATGCTAGTTTTAAATAAATACTAGTTTTTATTCTTAGCATTCTTACCTTGCCAGCTCGGTTGATAATGTTCTTCAACGGGTGTTTGCAACACTAAAAATCTAGACATGTAAACTGAATCTAATGACTTGCTGTATTCATCTTTATAATGTGAGAAAAGGAAAACCAAGTTATGCATACGAACAACTGTTTGGAAGTTAATATATATGACTTATCTGCCTTCCCAGTGAAAGTCTTGTAAGATGAGAAGGACGAATTATTAGAAGGTTCATGTTACGCTGGTAAAGAGAAGTTCTGTTAACTGGAAATACTCAGGACGACAGAGAAGACTTTGGGTGTTATGAGAGAAATTAACATGTGTTGATATAGCAATTTTAGGCCGAAAATGGTAGCAATAACAACCAAAAAAAAAAAAAGAAGAAGCTTAAACGTAATGAAACTAGGTTTCTCTGATTACCTCTAGAAATAAATTGACAAAACAGACAACTGCATAGTTTTTGGTGCTTTTAGTGTTTTATGTAGATTGTTCCTACTGTGAACTTTAAATTTTTCCTTGGTGTGAATGCCACCTGGTTTGAATAATTTCATTAAACGTGTGATAAATAATCAAGAGACGACCTAGAGAGTGTAAATGACATCAACCGAACGGAAAGAGTGTGTGTATGTGTGTTAAATGTGTCACTACTAGTCGATAATAACCAACCAGTCATATATTGTATAGCATTCATCACGCTATGTCCTAGCATTAGCTTCATGAATAGACAAAAACAGTACGTGTAAGATAAGAACAGAAATAAATTATAATCAACATTTCTGGGGTATAACGATACGTCATATAAGTACACCGTGAACAGGTAGAGGTAGATTTTGACTTTGTTTAAGAGCTTTGGATACATAATGTATTAGAGGGTCGACCAATGGTGTATAGATTAATCATTATTACATAAGAAAACCTCCTATAAGCAGCTGGTGATGAATTAACTTTCCACACAAAATCTGATAGCATACAAGTATTTCCCATTTGCTATCGAGTATACATATATATTAATGTATTACTTAATAGTTGCGTGATTGGAAGAAGGTATCTCATTACGTACACATTAAGAATATCGATTAGGGATTGAAAATATATTTCGGTGCATCAGGTGAATTGTAATACAACATATTAGAATATTCCATCATGTACTAATAGGGATGTCTAATTACTTAAATATTCTACGTACCCACTAAATTACAAGGTGTAATATAACCTTAGTATTCTAAGTAAAATAACCAGTTGCGTCAGTGAACTGAGCCAACTGTGTCATTAAGTATACTATTTTATGATAAAGAGAAAAACATAACAAGAGCATTAGACGCATGTCATATAAACGTTACTATTTCAGTATCAACTTATGTGCATTTGAAATTATAACTTTATAGAAAATAAAGAAACATGCAATGTTTTTATCTTAAATCAAAGTATCTGGTTTTAGACCAGGGTTAAGACAATGAAACTGTGAAATGACTATTCCGTGGTTTTTATCTTAAATCAAAGTATCTGGTTTTAGACCAGGGTTAAGACAATGAAACTGTGAAATGACTATTCTGTGGTTTTCAGCTTTGCCCCTTTTCCCTCAAATGTTCATTTTCTTTAACTTACAAATAACTTAAGACATAATTTGACTGGTCAATTATACTTTAAAACCATTATTCTTAATGCTGTCAAAGTAATTTCTGGTGTACTGTGGGTTAATTTGGTGATGTAATTGTTTTGCATGGTTTCTTCTACACTAAAATGTCTCAACTGTCTTGAATACTAGGAATCTTTATCCTTTCTCAAAGCTATCAATCTTAATCTAGTTAGACTTTCTTAAGAAACTTTCTTCTTCACTGTTAGTCTCTCTCTGGTTAATGAAGGCGAACTTAATCGATATAACCATGAAGCCTATTCTGGAGCACTATGAACAACAAAGCTAGTGTTAGCAGAATCTGTGTTTTAAACAAAGAAAAAAAGTCGTGGAGTGAAAAATATGTTCCATCAAAAAACACCACATGCCTATTTTCAACAAGTAGATATATATAAAAGATTCCTTTTCAGATACTACACAAACAATGTCTACATGGTTTGTTAACTTTTGTTTGGATTTTAATCTTTACATCCATAGTCAAGATCTAAAACTCTCTGGATTTAAGGTTTGGCCAGAACAGCCTGCAAATATCTTATCTATTAAAACATCTTACGTTTTTTATTCATCGATTTTTTTCCTAGTTTTTGTGTGTATGTAAAATATCGTATGGTGCAGTGACAAATGGAGGAAGATCTGTTGCTCAAGTTGATTACATCATACATGATGCAGTGATGGATGGAGTAAGATCTGTCACTCAGGTTGGTTACATCACGCATGGTGAAGTGACAAATGGAGGAAGATCTGCTGCCCAAGTTGATTACATCACGCATGGTGCAGTAACGAATGGAGGAAGATCTGTTGCCCAAGTTGATTACATCACGCATGGTGCAGTGACGAATGGAGGATGATCTGTTGCTCAAGTTGAGTACATCACGCATGGTGCAGTGACGAATGGAGGAAGATCTGTTGCCCAAGTTGATTACATCACGCATGGTGCAGTGACGAATGGATGAAGATCTGCTGCCCAAGTTGATTACATCACGCATGGCGCAGTAATGAATGGATGAAGATCTGTTGCCTAAGTTGATTACATCACGCATGGTGCAGTAACGAATGGATGAAGATCTGCTGCCCAAGTTGATTACATCACGCATGGCGCAGTAATGAATGGATGAAGATCTGCTGCCCAAGTTGATTACATCACGCCTGGTGCAGTAACGAATGGAGGAAGATCTGTTGTCCAAGTTGATTACATCACGCTTGGTGCAGTAACGAATGGAGGAAGATCTGCTGCCCAAGTTGATTACATCACGCCTGGTGCAGTAACGAATGGAGGAAGATCTGTTGCTCAAGTTGATTACATCACGCATGGTGCAGTAACGAATGGAGGAAGATCTGCTGCCCAAGTTGATTACACCACGCATGGTGCAGTGACGAATAGAGAAAGATCTGCTGCCCAAGTTGATTACATCACGCATGGTGCAGTGACGAATAGAGAAAGATCTGCTGCCCAAGTTGATTACATCACGCATGGTGCAGTAACGAATGGAGGAAGATCTGTTGCCCAAGTTGATTACATCACGCATGGTGCAGTGACGAATGGAGGAAGATCTGTTGCCCAAGTTGATTACATCACGCATGGTGCAGTGACGAATGGAGGAAGATCTGCTGCCCAAGTTGATTACATCACGCATGGTGCAGTGACGAATAAAGAAATATATTTTGCCAACATTTCAGTCAGTACCTGCCAAAACTGTTTCAAAATCATGTACAGAATCCACATTTGTTGCCTGCATTGGTTACTTTTCTGTCAAGATTGGCCAAATTTGATATAAAGTTCATAAAACTTGATCGACAACAATGTAGTTGTCATTGCAGGTGTTCAGTTTAAGTATTTCATTGTGACAATTCCTTGGTAATAAAAAATGGCGCTTTGACATTGTAATATAAATGTATCATTATGATATTCAAACTAATTCAAGATTAAACAATTATTTTTGGAAACCTCATTTGATTTCATTGTTCACCATATAGAGGCATGAGTTTCTTTGTAATAAAACCCTGAGACTTATAAATATATATATATGTCAACTTTGGGAAATTATAATGCTAAATATATCCTAAGAAAGCACGAACTAAGAACAATAATTATATTGGCACTCTGGTGGTGGAAGTCAATCATAGTTCAATTCCCATCACCACCCGGAGGCATAAGGGGGGAGGAACAGTTAATTAATTATAACACCCAAATACAATATTATTATAGATTCAAGAAATAAGATAATACAGGACGTGATGCCAATTATTGGCAGTAATTGGAGTTAATTATAGTTTAAAAAAGCCATGATGCCAATTATTGACAATAATTATAGCATGTAATGACAGATTCTCCTAACGTGATGCCAATTATTGACAATAATGGGAGATAATTACAGTTTAAAAAGAACGTGGTCCAGTTTCATAAAGCATAATTGTAGTGTAAAAAAAAACAACAGTTGTGTATGTAACGACAGTAATGGAAGATTACTAACTATAAGGAGTAAAAGCGGGGCACAATATTGTCAACTTCCTGCTTGACATATATAAAAAGACTTGTATAGGAGCTTACATTCATTCTGTCTACAATCGGTCCAAGAGAGAGTTAACTTCATATGTCTTCTACGTTATGGAAGACATAAACGTAAATTAATCTTTGTTAAAAATATTCTGTTCCCATTAATGTTATCGATGTTGTTCTATACATATTCCATTCTTATTGTTAACAAATAACTATATTAATTCTGACTAATACACGTTTTAATGAAACCACTATTTTCTTTAACAGACATCTTGTAAACCTCCCTGCTCACACGTGGTGTAACAACGTGTTTCATCTTATCTTTCCAGAAAGAATATTCTCATGTATATTCACTGGAAAATGACTGGTATATTGCAATTTTTCTATATAATATTGAAGTGAAGATACACATTTGTCAATATAGAGTCTAGGTAAATGTTACATTATACTCTACCAGAATAGGTGTAGCGTTTACACATCTTGAATGGCAAGAACTTAAACAATTGATACAATCAGTGACTAAGGCTATACATTTGAAATGTAGTGATGACTTTTCTCTACATCATCGTAAACGCATTACTAGTGTTGTATGTGATGAGTCATGAAATGTGTCCATTGTGTTTGCGACTCAATATAATGTTAATAATAATATATCAAGTCTTATATCTTCAAATAAGTCTGAATGTTATCATGTTTGAAAGGGGGGGGTACTAATTTATGAGATCAAAAGACAACACATATTGTGCAAAGCAGAATCAGAATGCAAAGCATACTAATGCTACGTGAGTCTCGAGGCATGCCTCCCGCAAAACATTTGTTAAAAAATAGTTGCTGTAAGATTAAATCTGGAAGCAATTTTGCATGAAATGTAGCTTAAACAATTGTATGACTGTTCACATAAAATCCACAAACATCCAATGAAAAGTCAACAAATCATCCAACATTCTGTTGTAACACTGCATGGGGAGCTAGACTTAAATTAGCATAAATATGTATGTTTTATCATAGTAAAGTTCTGTACTATCTACACGCAGAGTAGTTATTAATTGTTAAATTATATTACTAATTTAAACAACTCTGTACAACAATAGTGTATTAGCTATTTCAATCATTGACTATCATATATGTAAGCACTACTGAAATAACATGTTGTCATGCTCCATTTTTCTTAGGTGCTTTTCCATAAATAACTTGCATACAGTTTCAATGTTTATAGCATTGTCATAATGATTATTTATTAAAGCTAGAGCACTCAGTCTTTCTTCAGTTTGTGTACACCTCAGGTAATTATTCAACCAGTAGAGAGCAGATGCCAAACGTTCACATGATTGTTATATTGTTGCGTCATTTTACTAGCATTTATTAAATTTTCCCGTTTTTTTTAATTGAGTATTATTGCACAAGAATATCTAGTATTGCGCAGAATGTTCTAGACTTCTGTCGGGGTATAAATACGTGTCGAAATATTATAATTTGATGTAGACTGCGTGATTGTGAGTTTAGTGATAAATAGTGTATAGTGGCGATTTTTAAAGAGAAATTATCTCAGACTGTATAGTTCACTTTGTCAGTTGTGTTCTAAAGTCATTGACTGTGTGGACTTTGACGAAAAAGGAACAATTATTTAAAACTTTGTATACAACTGTGGTAGCCAACAGTGTAACGAACATTTGTATATATGTTTGACTTGTTTTAATATATTACTTTCAAACAAGTGGACTGTGTTGTTGTTTGTCGAAATCTCATATATGTATATTTTTTAAATAAAAGGGACACAAATTACTGTTTTGTGTTTTTTATTTATTTCAAAAGGTTGAATGTGGCGCTTTCACGATTTAAGAATTGCTTCTCAGCCTTCTGAAAACAGATTTTTAATTGGTTGGATTCTCTTTGCTTACTATAAAACTTTTGATTTCTTGCACAGCTTGTCTTATATTTATATTGAGTTACATTTGCTACTTCTTTTTCGTTTTTCATCTGTATTGAATGTCAACTCCAATGAGGAAAAAACCCATTGCTTCTTGATTAAATCTGCTGTACATCGATCCACACAAGCAAGTTTTCAAACCCTTATGTAATTGAACGAAACTAAACAAGATCGTTTGATGGAATGAGCAGACGTTTTTGAAAACTCTGGAAGAGTTACTTCTTGTAGAAACTCTTCAATGTGCTTAAATATAATTTTATGATTTTATTGGTAGATTTTCTTGTACACTGCATTTGTATTTGTTTGTTTTGCACATTTTTTCTTTGTATCTAGATTAAACATAATATCTTGAAAAATCTGTTACCTTTGGACTAAAAAATTCCATTATAATCAAAAAGCTCATTATTAGTTCATTATTATAATTTTGTAATGCCCATGACCCGTGTAATTTTATGTGTTAGAAACACTGACTATACAATCTGCTAATTATATATATTTCAAGCATTCTAAACACATACGTTAACCTGTGTTATGGTGTTAAAACATACAACAAATCAGGACAAACAAATTATTTTCTTATCATAAATAATTACCAAACCCGAGCCTTGGATGACCAGGTAATTATGGTGCTTGAAAAGCAATCTGTGGATGGTGGGATCGAAATCCGTCGCTAAACATGTTCGCCCTTTCAGAAATAGAAGTGATATAATATGATGGTCAATCCCACTATTCGTTGGTAAAGAGTTGGCGGTGGATGGTGTTGATTAGCTGCCTTTCCTCTAGTCTATCTCTTCAAAATTAAGGACGACTAGCGTAGATAGACAAGAAACAGCAAAATCTTAACGATTTTTTATAACCCTAATTATATATGTTCTTGAGCACCTTCAGCTGACTTGAGTAACTTACATAAGGAGTTACATTTTCGTACCGTCATGGGAATAGCAACATGAGAATATAGATTAGGACAATTGCTTTATTAAAGTTCGATAAAAAAGGGGGAGAAAATACGCAAAAAGTACGAGAGAAGATAAATAAAGACTACTTTACTTCTGTATAGTTTCGCCCAATTTTTTGGTAAAGCTGCTGGAATTTTTCAATAAGGTATGGAATGAAGGTACCCTCCCTTCAGCCTGGAAACAGGCCATAGTTTGTCCAATCCCTAAGCCAGACAAGGATCCAAGTTCTGTTACATCGTATCGACCAATTACTCTTACTTCTACTATGTGTAAAATTATGGAGCGAATGATTGCATACTGTTTTAATTGGTATTGTGAAAAACATAAACTTTTCGTCCAGTTTCAGTCTGGTTTCCGTTGGAAGAAGTCTTTGCTTGATCATTTGTTATGGCTACATGAAGATGTCAACAAATCATTATGTAACAGAGGTAAAGCAGTGTCTGTACTCTTGGATATTGAACGAGCATACGATATGGTCTGGAAAGAAGGTTTGTTATATAAACTCAATAGTTATGGTTTTGATGGCCAACTATTTAACTGGATTAAAGACTTTCTTTCAAACCGATCCTTTAAGGTCAGAGTCAATGGAGTCGTCTCTGAGGAAAAAGTCTCGGAAAATGGCACTCCCCAGGGTAGTGTTATTAGCCCTATTTTATTCCTTCTAATGATTAATGACCTTAGTTCTTCCTTCATTAATAATGGTGCGAATTATAGTATTTTTGCTGATGATCTAGCCCTCTGGAAAACTGGTCGTAATATTAATCACATTCAAACCTGTCTTCAAACAAATCTGGACAATTTAGCCGATTGGTTTTTTAAAATGGGGCTTTACGGTTTCAGCCCTAAAGTCTGCAGTTCTACCTTTTTCTCGTACTTCAAGGACTGTGAAATTAAATTTTAATAACTATCACATAGTCTCTGTCACTCACTACAAATTTCTTGGAGTTATGTTTGATTTCAGGTTAAATTGGACGCGTCATATCACCTATGTCTCGCACAAATGTGCTAAGCGACTCAATTTGCTTAAATGTGTGTCTGGCACACGTTGGGGAGCGTCCAAAAAGACTTTATTACTTATGTACAAAACCTTAATAAGATCCGTCATTGATTATGGCAGTATCATTTACGACTCGGCGAGTCGCTCAGTCCTTAAACAACTGGACGTTATTCAGAATCGTTGTCTGCGATTATGTTGTGGAGCATTGAAACACACCCATATATTGGCTATGGAAGTGGACTGTGGTGTCCTACCCCTTGACCTGCAGAGACGGAAGATCCAACTCAAATGTATAGCAAGATCTTTGTATTCCGATTATCCCGTTCATTTCATTCAAAAGAACTGGCAAGTTTATTACGGAACCTTTCACCAAAATAACTCACCAATGTCGATAAAAACTGAAGACGTTTTCTCGTCCGTGAACCTTCAAAATGTTGCAAAATACAAATATTTTCACTTTCCTCCTTGGGAGATTCCAACTCCTGATGTCGACGTCAGTCTTCATTATGCTGGTAAAAAACGGGAGCAAGGTTATTTGCTTTTGTCCTTGGCCAAGGAGAAACTAGCTAGTTTCTCAGACTATACTAGTATATTTACGGATGGCTCCAAGTCTACCAGTTTTACTTCATTGGCATTTTATATAAACAATCTCAACATCAGAAAATCATTTAAAACTGCACCTAATTCTGTATATAAGGCTGAACTGTTTGCTATTTTACACGCCCTTCTGTGGCTGGAAGATTCCGAGGTTACGAAGGCTCTGATAGTCGGTGATTCTTTAAGTTCATTACTTTCGATTATGAACGGTTCCTTTACATCTAACCCAATGTTACTGAGTGAAGTATTTATATACCTTGTCCGATTATGTCGCCGTATGGTCATCAGATTTCTTTGGGTCCCTAGCCATATAGGAATCCAGGGAAATGAGATAGTTGATCATCTTGCCAAGAATGAGTTAGCATATCCTGGGGTCACAAACGTTTCTATTGAACTTGGTGACCTCTATGGCCAAGTTTATCAATTCATTTTAGATTCCTGGCAGCGTAGATGGAATTCCGTGCAACATTCCAATATCTACAAAAAAATTGTTCCTGTTGTTTCTTCTCACATCAAGTACGAATGTACGAACAGACATCAAGAAGTTATTATTACACGCCTCCGGTTTAATTGCACAGGTCTAAATAGACATCTGTACCAAATAAAAGTACACCCAAATGGTGAATGCAGCCATTGTTCAAATTTTGAAGACCCAGAACACGCTTTCATGGAATGTACATATTACCAAAGAGATCGAGCAGTCATAAAACAACAGATGGGTAACATAAAAGTCCCTTTTACCTACCTCTCTCTATTAACTACGAATTGTCTCTATCCCGAAATATATAACTTCGTTATAACAAATAACATAAAAATTTAATGTCCTCTTCTTTTTACTAATAGGGCTACTTCTTTTATCCTTATCTCCAACGACTGGAGTCGCCCCCAGTCGAAAAGAACTAACTATGTAAACTTTCTCCATATGT
>NW_013669120.1:27756-32807 GCF_000517525.1 Limulus polyphemus
ATCTGTACCAAATAAAAGTACACCAAATGGTGAATGCAGCCATTGTTCAAATTTTGAAGACCCAGAACACGCTTTCATGGAATGTACATATTACCAAAGAGATCGAGCAGTCATAAAACAACAGATGGGTAACATAAAAGTCCCTTTTACCTACCTCTCTCTATTAACTACGAATTGTCTCTATCCCGAAATATATAACTTCGTTATAACAAATAACATAAAAATTTAATGTCCTCTTCTTTTTACTAATAGGGCTACTTCTTTTATCCTTATCTCCAACGGCTGGAGTCGCCCCCAGTAGAGAAGAACTAATTATGTAAACTTTTCCATATGTATTCTTCCAGTAACATGACATTGTAGGATTTTTAGTGAAACACAATTAACTACAAAAAAAAACAAAAAAAAGTAAAAAAAAATTAGTGTATATGTAACTACTAACTTCTCCTTCATGCTAAATGGCAGTGATGAAGGTATCTAGTTCAACTAAATCAGATCAGGGAATTTGGGGGCATATCATCTGCTGATGGCGCCCCCATAACTCGCAAATAAAAAAAAAATTACTAAGAGAGAGAATCACGAGATAGTTATTGAAGAATATAGTTATTGTTTGTCAATCGATACTGTTGTTATTGTTAAAAGTTACTTTGGAATATTGTGTTGTTGTATTTTTGGGAATTAGGTGTTGTTGTTTTTTCTTTTTCTTGATTCCATAATTCATTGATTATTAATACTGATACTTATGTTTTATTTTCATTACCATTGGTATCAAGTACTGGCCAGACACCATTGGTATCAAGTACTGGCCAGACACCATTGGTATCAAGTACTGGCCAGACACCATTGGTAGCATGTACTGGCCAGACACCATTGGTATCAAGTACTGGCCAGACACCATTGGTATCATGCACTGGCCAGACACCATTGGTATCAAGTACTGGCCAGACACCATTGGTATCAAGTACTGGCCAGACACCATTGGTATCAAGTACTGGCCAAACACCATTGGTATCAAGTACTGGCCAGACACTATTGGTATCAAGTACTGGCCAGACACCATTGGTATCAAGTACTGGCCAGACACCATTGGTATCATGTACTGGCCAGACACCATTGGTATCAAGTACTGGCCAGACACCATTATGCTGCTAAACATTCAAGCTGTGGGGGAGTTATAATTTTAACAGCCAATTCCGTTGTTTTGTTAAGAATAGCTGTGTATACGGTGAGGGGTTAGCTTTTCTAAATTAGACACGACTGTATTTGAGCTTTATTAAAGCCTCTGGTAACTGTACAGTTAGGTTGGAGACTACGGTTCATTATGTTACTTTTCTGTAGAATTACACTCGGACTTTTCTGTACATGAAAATACTTATATTTGCGAGCTTTCGGCCCTCTTACCGGAGTTTTCATCGGGCAACAATATACTGAACAATAAAATTTCGTTTGACTGTGGAATACTGCTTTAAAATAGGTATCTATGCAACAATCGAAACAATAACTAAGATCTGGTATTAAAGTTTTTAAACATATAGAATATAAGTCGATTGCTTCAATATAATAAACATAATGGAAAATACAATTATAGGTATTATATATATATATAGTGTTACGTCTCCGTTCGTTAGTTAATTTTCCGTAAATTCGTTCCGACGAAACTTTAGTTTCTTAAATAAAACTGGTTTATTCTTTCCGAATACAACTTTACGATACACTTAATTTCAACGGTCGCTCTATAACAAACGCTATAATTCTCAACGAACTTCTCACGTGCTCAACAATATTCTCCCTGATTGTAGTTCAATTACTCATTGTTCCGTCACGTTGTGACCGTCTTATATATACCAGACTACCCCCAATCTAGTAGTCTCCCGATAATTCACGAAGGTTTGAGAAGGACGTGGCGTGATACTCGTCACGTGACCTCGCTGACACAACAATAGAAATAAAGAAATTTTTCATACTTCAAATAATACAGATTAAAGGTTTAATTTTACATCGAAACCAGGACAATAACATGTTTTAAGTCATTATTTAGTGGTTAATTATCATCAGTTTTCTATTGAATGTAAATATAAAATGAAAGGATTTGAGCCTAAAATAGAAATTTTTACTTTAGTAACTTTACACTAGTCCTCTTAGTCGTAAAATTAAAAAGTCATCAATAACTTCGAAATCCTTTAATAATTCTCGTAAAGATGCTTCGTGGTAGTAAATATAAATGTTTCTATGACAACAGGCCTAAAAGTTGTGACAAAAATCACGTAAACTGAAGATGTTTTTGTTTTCAATACTCCCTTTTAATTTGTCCATTTCGAATTTATAATCAGAGGCCTATAACCTATTTATTTTTAATTTTTTGCCAGCTTCTGGCTTTTATGTTGTAACTGTTAAAATATTGGTTTTATAAATAGCGCTTTAGAGTAATGTTTGACTCTCATCGTCCAGCTCAACTGACGAATTCTGGTTTTGAACAAAAGGCCTCTTGGACAGTGACTTGTGCGAAACAAAAAATAGATCAGAAGTGCTACTTTTATACACCTCTAATTTTTAACTTAGAAATAGACAACTTAAAAGGAATGAAAAAAACAAATTGTAGTTTACGTTGCTTTTTATCGTAAATCTTATGCCTTTTAGTTTCTAATGCTTTGCCAGCTTCCGGCATTTAAACCGTAATTTTTTTACGGTAATGTCACAAACAAAACTTACCATTGTTTGACATTAAATCAATTCTTGCAGTCTATGTATTTTTATTCTTTTTCAGAATTACACCCATAATGTTTTCAAACCACAAAAAACAAAAACAACAAAATAGTAGCAGATCCTAAAAAATCACACATACAAAATATCTGTACAATCGGACACTGGACCCGTATCCCGATTCTATTTGTCAGTGCCCCGAATCCCCAGTTGGTGTCTTGCAAAATCAGAATAGGAAACCATGATCGATATCATACTGAAACGCAGAACATTCTCGCGCCTATGGATCAGAGCCCCGAATCTTTTAAGCACCTAGCGACACCTCTGCGTACAACGGAGATTTCTTTCATAAACAGCACAGTTATAATCAAACTCCTAAAGCCATTAATAAAAACAACAACAACTAACAATCACATAGCACAAAAAAACAGACAAAACTCTGAAAGATCCTTATAGGCACAAATGAAATGTTCCAAAATACAGTGCACTGCCGAAGAAAATGGACAAAAATGACCTATTTAAAACGTAGTCTAACAAATCACATGTAATATATGTGGAGAAACGTATATAAGAGAAACATAAATACCTATACACAAACGTATCTAGGACGTATTAATGTATTACATAAATATGAACAACAACAACAACAAAAACCAGCAGAGCACTTCCTACACAAACACAGAACCCCAAATCATGGACAAACCTGGTTGGAAACTATACTTCCTTTTATAGCATGGTATTAGATCCACGCACACTTTCCCCCCAACAGTTGAAAATCAATTTCACGTGTCGCGTTTTTAAAATGTGTTAAATATATTTTAAAACAACATGAATAAATCTGATATTGCTAATAAACTTATTTGTTATTGGGAGGTTCACAATTAAGTGTTGGTTTACGTATGGTTTGGCTTAGGCTGGGATTCTTTCTGGGGCGCCAACTTGCATCATGAATACCTCAAATTACGACTTCTACATACGTATATTCTGAACTAATCTTGTTGTTGTTGTTTTATTTCGTGTGATTTTACATTCTTAAACTTCCAGTGTCAAGCAGAATATAATGTATTATAAATTCCTATCTTGGCTTCATCGGTATAAGTTCAGAAAGCAAATTACTAATTTTGCTGACAACAGCTTCCATATTTTAAAGTCTAATTTCGACAATTACAAAAGTTTTCATAAGTATGAATAAAGCAGCCCAAAAAAGGTATATATCAGTATCTAAACATCCTGAATAAACTGATTAACAGAACTGAAAACATAAGAAATCGGTGTTCTGTTTCTAATACAGTTGCATCATATCAGAAATACTTCCTGAAATGCATTTGGTCACAACTTATCTTAGAGGTCTGCAAATGAACAATATCGTTTCATTGCGATAGCTTAGGAGCACTCAAAAATGTGAAAAGGTTAAACACAATGTAGTTGATAATTTTATCATGTGCTCCTGTAAAAATAAACCAAAAGAAATAAAAAATAACTTTAGTTTTAACATGAGATAACTTAAAGTTTTGCTATGAACTACTGTAAGATATATCTTTATTTTCCATTGTGGTGAATGTTTAAAGAAGTGATAAACTACATAAATTATACAGAAAAAGAGTCTTTACTAGAGTACGCCTACGATTGCAACAAGCTTGGACAAACATTTTAAAAGTAAGGTGATCAGAGTTACAACTTATGAAACCGAGACACAATCAGCTTTTCTGTTTTTTTAGGGAAAAATATAAACACTCAGTTATGCTAATAGTAAATATCACCAACTAAAAATGATATTTTAATACTTTTTTTTTTCAGCAACTTCTTGTGGACTAGTATAGTTTATCATAAAATTCGAAGCAATTGTCATTCATGTTCGTTTTTCAGTTACTTTAAATTTATGCTTCACAACTTGAAAATCGAACATTGGCTATGAACCTCACGTGCCATTTGAGTTAAACTGTCTCTCTTTCTTTTAGTGGGTTCTAAATCACGTGCTCTTTGACGTATCTAATAGTGACATCATATCGTTTACTGCAGCCTGCCTCATAGCCAACTTATTAATCGGGACACTTCGGATATTTGACCAGGAACATTTATAAATTTCGAACATTACAAACCATTTAACTTCAGTGAATTCACTTCAGGCATTAGTACTTTTACGAAAATATTACCTAACGTCATTGGTGGAAAAAATCGGCGTGTGATCAGGGAAGACTACAGAGCTAGCTAGCTCCCTATTAAGTGGATTGTACCTACGTCAACTCGAAATTAACTTGCTCATCGTGAACTTTCGATAAGATATCAAGGAAGTTCCAGACTAGAAAGAAGACTTTATATTGCTTGTAAGTTTGTAATACTTTTGTATATAAGTC
>NW_013669120.1:33733-35872 GCF_000517525.1 Limulus polyphemus
ACTATTTGTAATAACCGTTGTTGTAAATTGTATTATTGTTTGCATATTAAAATATATTTGAATTAAAAAACTGTGTGTACCAATCTTGTTGGCAAATATCATAAATTGGATATGTATCGGCATTTATTTAACTACTAAATCTAAATTACAATTTAATTCAGTTTTAGGCTATTTGAAATTGTAATACGTAAAATAATAAATTAGGGGCTCGTGTCCGAGATCTGAATCAGAGGCAAAATTAAACTGAAATTTATATCCTAATTCAATTTATATATATCAGTGCCAACAAGATTTGAAATTGTAATACGTAACATCATTTATGTATTTCTCTTTTGCCAGTATTAGTGTTTTACGCGGACTGTTTTTTGTCACGCAAATGTCTCAGAGAACACCTTTTTTCGTTTGCCTAGGCATAAGCATAAGCTCCCCGGTAAGTCCGAGGCTTTATAACGTTAAAAGTAGGGTTTCGATACCAGCAGTGAGTCGAGCACAGATAGACCATTGTGTAGTTTTGTGCTTAACAACAAACAAACAAACAAAATACTTTAATATGTGTAACTCATTAGCTTTTAGAGCTGCTGTCTTTTATAGCTTGTAACAATCTCTTGTTATACTTTTGATCAATTGGTTTCCTTTTTTCTGTGTCGCAGAAACTATTGGCTTATTGCCAAAAATCATTCAAAAACTAAGACACTTCTAAAATAATAAATAAATTTATGTTATAAATAAGCGAGTCTGTACAATAAGTCGAATCAGACTTTACTGCGCTGTAACGACTGTTTTATTTTTATCAACTTGCCATTGATTTTAAAAGGTAAGATTTTGCCCACATCAAACAACAACAGTACGAAAATTACAGGTCACATCAGACAGCAAAGCTGATAACAAGGAAAGCTGTTTCGATCAACGTTAAATCTTACTAGCCCAATCGTCCCCCAGTGGCACAGCGGGATGTCTGCGGACTTACAACGCTACAATCCGGGTTTCAATACCCGTGGTGGGTAGAGCATAGATAGCCCATTGTGTACCCTTGATTTAGGTCCATCTTTGTCATCATCTATTCTGTAGATTTTTTGTTTGTTTGTAATTAAGGAGTATGACTTTCTATAGAACAGATAAAAGTTACCACAATCCTCAGGCCTTCTCATACTTTTCTTTCCAGACATATGGTGGATTTTTTCTCATGACATATTAAATATTATACGCAAGTTTAAAACCAATTTTTATGTTTGAACCTTAACTTGTTAATTTACAAACCAACTAAATTTTCCTGTATTAAGGTTGAATTTTCTAAAGTAAGATAATTTTACTCTTTGATTTTCATAATTCAGCTTTTTTTTAATGCTGCTTTGTTTATTTGGAATAAAAAAATGAAAGGTACAAAATCATTTTCTTAAAGCATGTTGAATGTTGCGAAAACAAACAAAAATAAATCCTTAAGCTTATTGCTGTCACTAGTGTATTCTCTAATTGATGCCAAGATAATAGACCTTGCCACCTTGCATAAGCTTAAATACAAGTTTACAATAAACGATTTCAACGATAGTCATTAAAATCACTCAGTTCAAATAACATAAAATTTGTTCTCTCTGTGCAGTTTCTTGGCTCTAACTCCCTAAAAACATCTGAATGTGCTCGTTATTAAGGAATCGTCAGTGTAATACACATTGCCAAAGAATGCACAAATAAATCCCACAACATTTAACTTAACGATAATATAGAGAGGTATGTAATTTTTTTTATTTCATGTTGTTGTATTTATTCCTTCTGTATACTTACACAAACATTACACTTATGGTGGTTCACAGAAATCAATACAATTTTATTACTCTTATATTAAAGTATATTATGATTAGCAAGTCAGTCCGTTGTATTTATTCCTTCTGTATACTTACACAAACATTACACTTATGGTGGTTCACAGAAATCAATACAGTTTTATTACTCTTATATTAAAGTATATTATGATTAGCAAGTCAGTCTGTTGTATTTATTCCTTCTGTATACTTACACAAACATTACACTTATGGTGGTTCACAGAAATCAATACAATTTTATTACTCTTATATTAAAGTATATTATGATTAGCAAGTCAGTCTGTTGTATTTATTTATTCGTGGCTGCAACTCACAGCAATTT
>NW_013669120.1:36716-47538 GCF_000517525.1 Limulus polyphemus
ATTATTATACAAATAACAACGACACAAGCATGTACTATTATAATACAAATAACAACGACACAAGCATGTACTATTATAATACAAATAACAACGACACAAGCATGTACTATTATAATACAAATAACAACGACACAAGCATGTACTATTATTATACAACGAAATCAAGGTGAATAAAAGCAGGGGTTCGTTAAGCTAGTAAAATATCATTTATAGAACTATATAAGAAAATCATTTTATAGTAGATATAACAGTGATGTAGAGACAATCACCGAGTTAAGATAAGTACAACCCGGAAAAAGACTGGCTATTGTTCGGTGTTGTTTAATACGAAATGTTTCTTTTCTGAAGAGTTCTGTTTGTGATTTATCTATTGTTAAGATATCAAAATAGAAAGAGAGACTGCCTGTCCTGTAATTTCGCTATGTATGTTTAAGTACTGAGGAGGAGCAAGGATTGTTTAGCACTGTACCAGTTTCTACCGACTTTGAGGTTGCCTGGCCTGTAATTTCGCTATGTATGTTTAGGTACTGCGGAGGAGCAAGGATTGTTTAGCACTGTACCAGTTTCTACCGACTTTGAGGTTGCCTGTCCTGTAAGTTCGCTATGTATGTTTAGGTACTGCGGAGGAGCAAGGATTGTTTAGCACTGTACCAGTTTCTACCGACTTTGAGGTTGCCTGTCCTGTAATTTCGCTATCTATGTTTAGGTACTGCGGAGGAGCAAGGATTGTTTAGCACTGTACCAGTTTCTACCGACTTTGAGGTTGCCTGTCCTGTAATTTCGCTATCTTTGTTTAGGTACTGCGGAGGAGCAAGGATTGTTTAGCACTGTACCAGTTTCTACCGACTTTGAGGTTGCCTGTCCTGTAATTTCGCTATGTATGTTTAGGTACTGCGGAGGAGCAAGGATTGTTTAGCACTGTACCAGTTTCTACCGACTTTGAGGTTGCCTGTCCTGTAATTTCGCTATCTTTGTTTAGGTACTGCGGAGGAGCAAGGATTGTTTAGCACTGTACCAGTTTCTACCGACTTTGAGATGATGTTTGGTTTTTCCAACATAGAAGGCCTTTCGGTCACCACAAGTGTATAGATGTATGAACGATGAACAGTGACGAGCTGGTAATTTTGAAGTGATAGATTAGGGGGAAGGCAGCTATTTAACACATATCCACTGCCAATTCTTAGGCTTCTCTTTTACCGACGAATAGTGGGATGGGCCGTCACTTTATAACGCTCCAACAGCTGAAAGAGCAAGTATTTTCAGTGGCAGGAATCGAACCCGTATCCTGCAGATTGCGAGTCAAGTACCCTTACCACCAGGTTGATTTTAAAGAACAGTTATTTTATACTCTAAGTGTGTAGGGCGAAACGTTGTGAGAAGGATGAATATGTATTAAAACATGTTTTACATTATCTTTGTCATTTTCATTTATTTAAAAATTCCAATTTTAGTTACATGAGACAATCAAGGTTGTCGTTAAACCGATGGATGCCTAGGGCAAAGATAAAAACCTAGGCTCCCTCTACCGTACATTTAATTACTTTAACTGTTAGTATGTTTATATCATACGAGTAATATAACGCTTAAAGAAACACCTTTTTTGCAACATTTTGAAGGCATAATAATTATATTTTGCAGTGTAGAAACAACATGCGCTGATGCCTGTAGTACAATATTGAGATTACTGAGCAAGTTAAAGGTTACAACAAAATGCTAATTGATACTAATTTTCTCCAAGGACTAATTGCTTCAGTTAGGGTTAAACATATAAATGATTTAATTCCGTGCTTTTGTGGCGACGAAGTCCACAGTTATTTTAGAGAAGTCCAACTTGCGGCAGATATAATGTTCAATTGATATTTCAGAGAAGCAATTCAGACGATCTTGCCCTTTTAGCCTTGGGGGCGTTATAATGTCAATCCCACTATTCGTTGGTAAAAGAGTAGCCCAAGAGTTGGCGGTGGGTGGTGATGACTAGCTGCCTTCCCTCTAGTCTTACACTGCTAAATTAGGGACGGCTAGCGCAGATAGCCCTCGTGTAGCTTTGCGCGAAATTCAAAACAAACAATCAGACGATCTTGTGATGACGTGGTTGAACTCGTCCAATTTTTCACTAGTTTCAAGCGTAAAATGCTTCTTTCTCCAGATGCCACATTTAAAGATATAGCCAACGGGATGTGTAATGGAAGACCAGAGATGCCACATTTAAAGGTATAGCCAACGGGATGTGTAATGGAAGACCAGAGTTTTAATCAGATCTAACAATCTTTTCATTGTAGATGTAACTTAGCATCACAAACAATCAGACGATCTTGTGATGACGTAGTTGAACTCGTCCAATTCTTTACTAGTTTCAAGAGTGAAATGCTTCTTTCTCCAGATGCCACATTTAAAGGTATAGCCAACGGGATGTATAATGGAAGACCAGAGATGCCAAATTTAAAGGTATAGCCAACGGGATGTATAATGGAAGACCAGAGATGCCAAATTTAAAGGTATAGCCAACGGGATGTGTAATGGAAGACCAGAGATGCCACATTTAAAGGTATAGCCAACGGGATGTGTAATGGAAGACCAGAGTTTTAATCAGATCTAACAATCTTTTCACTGTAGATGTAACTCAGCATCTTCGGAGGCGAACTTGACACAGTAACTAGTAAAGTATTTACAGCTGAGTGAATCTAGAGATTCAAGTCATCACAACCAACGTCGCATATTTTACGTTTGTAAAGCAAGAAGTTACACATTACCTGTGCTCTGCTCACTATGGATATCAAAACCCCGTTTTCAGAGTTATAAGAGTGCAGACATACCGCTGTGGTATCTATGTTAGAGCCAAATGTTTGCACCTATCACTTAAGGTGTTCGTACTATAGCCTTGCCCATTTCTCTGGTAGTAAACAAACTACTCAGGCTGAGAAAATCTTTCATTCCGGCTAGTTGCAGCTGCATCAACTAGCGGAATGAAAAAATGTTGCTGAAACCTCTTCTCTGGACATTCATAATCAAACATAACTTGTTTTCATAAGGCTTCTCTTGCTGGAAGTGTTATCTCAGTGTCCAACTGGTTTGTCATTTTCCATGGTGAAACGTGACCTGATATAACCTCGTTGTCTCTATAATCTTGCAGAAATTTAAGCATTGCGTGAATTTCATTTTTAAGGATGTCCCTTACTGCAAGCAGTTCTCAAGCAGTTTGCTTGCACTATTTATTTTAAACAAAATATTGTATTTTGCTTCAAGACACACTAGCAAATGTCCCGAAGAGATCTAACGTGCAAGACTACATGCCTCTGATACAACCGCACTGTCCTTTTTCTGAGTTTAGTGATTACCAATGTTTCGGAGGCAGCATACACTTCACTGAGTTGATATCAAAGCATTTTAACGCTTTCAATACAGCGAGTGTCTGACAGTTGTTTGATAAGTTCGGTAACATGCTATTTGGATACAAACTAGTGATGAGTGGAAAAACTGAAGATAAACAAAACTACACTATAGTACCCAAACAAATGTCGGACAGTTGTTTGATAAGTTCGGTAACATGCTATTTGGATGCAAACTAGTGATGAGTAGAAGAACTGAAGATAAACAAAACTACACTATAGCACCCAAACAAATGTCTGACAGTTGTTTGATAAGTTCGGTAACATGCTATTTGGGTACAAACTAGTGATGAGTAGAAGAACTGAAGATAAACAAAACTACACTATAACACCCAAACAAATGTCTGACAGTTGTTTGATAAGTTCGGTAACATGCTATTTGGATACAAACTAGTGATGAGTAGAAGAACTGAAGATAAACAAAACTACACTATAGCACCCAAACAAATGTCTGACAGTTGTTTGATAAGTTCGGTAACATGCTATTTTGATACAAACTAGTGATGAGTAGAAGAACTGAAGATAAACAAAACTACACTATAGCACCCAAACAAATGTCTGACAGTTGTTTGATAAGTTCGGTAACACGCTATTTGGGTACAAACTAGTGATGAGTAGAAGAACTGAAGATAAACAAAACTACACCATAGCACCCAAACAAATGCTACAGACAACACAGATGAGTTAGCAGCACCCAGTACAACAACATTTTGGCTGTGATTGCCAAAAAGCATGAAAAATGTTTCTACGTGCATGTTCATCAATTTTTGATGCACACCTTACCTGTTGCTCTTCATATTGCTTCCATGGTTATAGCTCTGTCCTCTGCAGTCAACAAAATAATGATATTTAGATTCTATAAGGGATCCAAAAAGGTGTTGGACAGATGTTGCCTCAACAGCTCAGAAATTGACACACCAACCCATAATTCACAGTTAACAATGTGCAATGTAACTGACAGATACTAAGTGTGGCTGATCACACTAAAATGTGTTGCTTGAATAACCTTTTTAACAATAGCTATAGAAGTATGTGCTTTCTCATTTGTATTCACCTTCAAGAGTGCAAAGCAGAATATAAATTTATAGTCATGTTTTTTTAAATATCCATTTTTGGAGTATTCCTGAAGTTAATACTTACTAAGTTAAAGCTTTTTGACAAAAGACAAAATAAGAATTCAATGTTTATTTGTAGTTAAGTACAAAGCTACCTGTGCTCTGCCTACCACGGGTTTTGAAACCCGCTTTCTAGCGTTGTAATTCCGCAAACATACCGCTGCTACTCACCAATCTAAACAATATTTGTTTGTTTGTAGTTACACGCAAAGCTACACAATGGACTATCTGTGCTGTGACCACAACTTGTACCAAATCCCGGATTTTAGTGTTAGAAGTCTTCAGACTTATTGCTGGGCCACTGGAAGAAAGGGGAAGGGGCTCTAAATAAGATTAGAGCACAGTAGCAGAATTTGTCGATCAGCATTTCTTTCTTTTTAAAATAACATGTGAAGTGTGTTATCACTTGGGCTATTTATACTGTGCCCTCCACGGGTATCGAAACCGAGCTTTTAGCTTGATAAGTCTTACCGGGAGTCTCTATACAAGAATATAGCACTCTAAAGAAATGTGTTGATTAGCGTATCTTTCTTTTTTCAAATAACATGTGTAATATTACTTGGGCTATCTTTCTGGAGTTTCGCTTTCTCGATGATTGCGCATTGCCCTTGTTTATTTCACTCTCAGGCTTAAGTCTGCAGACAGGGGAAGAGGGCAAATGCCCAGGGGTCCTCCAGCACGACGATTAAATTTAGTATTTCACAAATAATTTCTTAATTAGTTTAAATTTCTTATTTATCGCTGAAGAGTAAAACATTTTTATTAGCTTGAAGACAATTTTACAAACGGAGAGGCTCATAGAAGATAGTTTTCTTCCTATTTTTACAAAGTGATGCACAAGTTTATTAAACTCTGAAAACGTCTTTTTATTGTTAATTTTTAAAAGTAAAAGTCACTTGAGGCACGTTTCTAAGCAAGTCAAGTTTCAAATGACAAACTTCCTTGCTTGGGTGAAATATTCTACGGATGACTGAACATTTATTTTGTTAATGTACACAATATAATGTATTTACTACAGAACATACGCACCTCGTGCTTCTTAAAGGAAGAAACAAATTACTTACGTCACCAATTTCTGCTATTTTTAAAATTCGAACTTGAAACTTTTTTATAGCAAATCCCTATTATTCAAAGCAGAGTTTGTTGCAAAGTGCTTCTAAGAGAAAATTTCGACATTTGTATGTTTCTGAAGAGACCCCACTAAAGAAAAGATTACAAAAGATTGTATCCAAAGTGGTGATATGTTTGTCGATTTGGACATTCTGTCAGTAGTAACGAGTGAATTTTACCACTTTTTGTGTGGGGAAAAGTTGAGCTTAGAAATGACCAATAGAAGTGTATTTGCTGCTACTCGTAAGATTTATGTACAAGGGAATAAACTGTCATAATGAGAAAGTTTGGCATACAAGTAGAAAAAAACTGGTTTGCTATCAACAAACAATTTGTGTATGCTATGTCATGCATTGGAAAAGGTAGATCTGTTTTGTGGTGTTATGAACATGAACCCACCAAGTACACATAAGCTTTAGGACAAGCATTTCATATCTGTTTTGAATGCCACTAAAACAGTTTCCAGTGACAGCATAAAAAAAGCTGCTGAAGATTTGCAAAAAGATGGCAAAGCTATTGAAACATCTGTGAAGTGTGGTGGTACCTGGCAGAAACGGGGCTATTCTTCCTTACATGTTGTTGTCACTGTTCTTTGAAGTGGATCTGAGAAATTCATAGGCTATGAACGATTGATTAGGCACTGTCATTCCTGTTCTTCAAACAAAACCAGGACGGCAAAGGATAAAGAGGAACATAATAGAGTTTGCTTAGTAAACTATGATGGTTACATGCCTTCAGTGGAACCTGTATGTATGGTGAGGATATATCCAAGAAGGAAAGATACCTCAGATACACAACGTACATCAGTGATGGCGACAGTAAATCCTTCCATACAGTGAAGTAGTCAAGACTATATAGAGACAGAGCTGTACAGAAAAAAAAAAGGTGTGTGTGCGCGTGTGTGAGAGAGAGAGAGAAAGAGACATGTTCAGAAAAGGCTATGAACAGCTTTGTGAAATCTGAAAAAAATATATGAAAGGTAAAAAGCTCAGCAATGGCAAGGGAATAGGGGGTGCTGACAGACTCACTGATACGGTTATTGATAGTCTCCGAAACAGATATTGGAGCACTATACACTCAAACAAAGGCGATCTGGAAGGAATGTGGAATGCAAGTTGGTACCATAAAATATCAATCGACATCAAACCTCAGCATCACTTGTGCCGTATAGGTGAAGATTCTTGGCGTAAATTCCAAAACACTAAGACCACCAGCTCAGAATATTCATACCAACATTCCAGGAGTCTATAATGAAAGCCATCAAGCCCATCTATGAACGATTATCTAATGATAAAATGCTTAGTTTCAATCACTCAAAATTGTCAGATTTTAAAAATTAATATTGTATATGTATACGAGTTCTGGTTTTTTTCTCGCCAATCGTCGAAATAAATGGTTTTTATTTATATTTCTTAATAGTATAAATATATACTATGTAGTTGTTGGGCTGAGGATTCTTCTACAGTAGGTGTCTGACTTGTTAGCGATAAATTCAACGATGAATAAACTGGCACACACTTTACTTGTTTTCAAATAATATATATATATTCGGAACAAGTTCAACGTATGTACAATAAATTATTCACACTACAGAAAATATAATCATATCGTAAACGTTATATCAGTATATGTATAGTTCTCCTCTTGTCAAAAGTCCACTTAGGCCTATTCAAGTACTTTAGAATCTCAGTTGACAAGCCGAACTATTTTCTCTAATACTATCGCAATATTACTAATAGTCTTCAAATTCGATGACGAGGAACCCACTTTGAGACTAATAATGGCTGGAGACGGCTTGAGTGGGTAATGAAGAAAAACTTTAATATAAGTTTAACATAACAGCAAATGTACAACGTTTCGACAAGGTTACACACAGTTCCCCTTTTCTTTAATTTATTTTGTTTTGTTTTCTGTGACTTCCTTTAGTCCTGTGATATATCCACCAATTACAATCAACTAATACGAAGTTAAATCTTAACGCATAACTAGCGTGAGAAACGTTAGAAAAGAACTGTGTATTTATTACCGAAAACTTAAAAATTATTTTATTCATTTTTAACAAACTCATCTAATCATCAAAGTACGTATACTTTTCTACATAACATATTAGTTTTTAAACGAATCAAAACAACGTAAGTTAGCGATAAAAACGAGAGTTCAAAATGAATCTAATAACAATGATTTACTTACTCTAATAATGGCTGAAGACGGCTTGAATGGGTAATGAAGAAAAACTTTAATACAACAGCCTGATGATGACTTACATTTGGGTATCAGTATTAAGATATGAGATTGTGTGCTGACATATCTTCATACATTTGGGTATCAGTATTAAGATATGAGATTGTGTGCTGACATAATTTCATACATTTGGGTATCAGTATTAAGATATCAGACTGTGTGCTGACATATCTTTCTACATTTGGGTATCAGTATTAAGATATGAGATTGTGTGCTGACATATTTTCATACATTTGGGTATCAGTATTAAGATATGAGATTGTGTGCTGACATATATTCATACATTTGGGTATCAGTATTAAGATATGAGATTGTGTGCTGTCATATTTTCACTATTTGCTACTCTATTTAAAAATGTCATTTTTACAAATGCTTTCAAAATGTTTATATATATTACTTTTTCATTCGAACGAGGTATGTCCTTAAAATTAAAACATCATGACGCATCTCATCTTTAAAGATAGTTTCGAAAATATGTCAGCACACAATCTCATATCTTAATACTGATACCCAAATGTAGAAAGATGTCAGCACACAGTCTCATATCTTAATAATGATACCCAAATGTACTTTGTCACATCAAACATTCCTAAGTTTGTAATTAAAATGTAAGATTATTATTATTTCATTTCAATATTTGTGTAGTAATTTCAAAGAAAAACGGATGAACATAGCGTTATATGTGAAAATTACGATACGTTATCCTTGAATGAACCGAAAGGTTGAATGATTGAATTATTTATTTGAATTTGGTATTTCAGTAATTTTTGTTCATTAAAGATATGATATAATTTATACTATTATTATTAATGTGTCTGTGAACTTTAGAAATACTTCATCTACGAATTAGTTTTCTGATGAAATTGGATTAATACAAGAGTCAGTTTTGTAAACGTGAGATGACTGTATACATATAGGCTTAGGTGGTCCTATTTTTAGTAACAAAAAACTTCTGACTGCACCAAGTTTCGATTATGAGTGTTTAGAATGAATTCATATTCATGTTGGCACATAAGACATCTATATATACACTTTGGATAACACGCGATGTATCAAGGATTAATCATATTGTAAAAAGTCAAGTATGAATCATTAAATATACACTAAGTTGATATCTCACCAGAAAGATGCATGCTATAAATACTGAAGGAAGTGGCCAAGGTGTATTAGTTCAAGAAGTTATGGTCGAGCATCAGGAAGGGAGCTGAAATCTTTGGAATAGACTGAAATATAAGCAAGCATGAAGTATTGAAATGTCGGAAATGTGATAACAATATTCATTAGGATAAGTTACCAAGTAGTATTGTATACCAAAATGTGGTTGATAAATACGTTCTTTTACTTTGTCACTGAACTATGGTTAATTGTTGCGATTCAACTCAGTTAACTCGTACAGCTATAAACCTAGATAACGCAATTCTGACACCGTTAAAATAAAAACAATTGAACTAATAGTATAAATTTAATAAGTTGTGTATTATTTCTGTAGGAAATAATAATAATATTGAAATTCAACTTACATACAATTCAGTTAATTTAATAGAAAGCAAAGAAATATAATTGGCAACAAATACACCCACCCAGATAACTGTAAAATGAGATACATGAATATAGAAATACAAATCAGTGCATATAAGAATGAAATTGCGACAAGCCAGCCCACATGAGTAAAGAATTATGGCAAGCTAGGTCACGTGAGGATATAATTATGGCAAGCTAGGCCACATGAGTAAAGAAGTATGGCAAGCTAGGTCACGTGATAATAGAATTGTGGCAAACTAGGTCACGTGATAATAGAATTGTGGCAAGCTAGGCCACGTGAGGATAGAAATGTGGCAAGCTAGGCCACGTGAGGATGCTTATCATAATTCCAATTTTGCATCCATGTGGCCTGGATGACTACATTTCTATCCTCACGTGGCCTAGCTTGCCACAATTCCTAGGCCACGTGAGGATGGAATTGTGGCAAGCTAAGCCACGTGAGGATTTCGAAGGATTTATTGTTTCATCTTTAATATATGTACTATTCAGTACGTAGTTAACTGTACCGTTTTCAGTTTATTCCATAATATTGGAGGTTCTTAGTTTAAGTCAATATTAGAATTAATTACAATAGTCAGAGCATTAGATTCGTAGAGTTTGGGCTTTAGTTAGTTTATTTCGTTCCTATCTTGACATTTATTTTTCTCTTTAACTTGAACATTTGTCGTGAAGCTTCTTTTATCTTCAATGTATTTTCACTATCAGAGGGCTGCTGTTCGATATAACGATTCCAGATATTTCCCCCAATTTAATACTCTTTTATCCACTTATAAGTTTGGATCAATACCATATGTCCAATGGTATCCAACCAGGATCCCATAATAGTCGTGATCAATCCTGTTAGTGCTAATCTTAAGAAGTACTTTATGTGTGCTTGTGTCGTTAGAGCTAATCTTAAAATTTTCCTAGTGCGTGTGTTTGTATCCTACAGTTTTCCTTGTAATCTGCCTTACTTACAATGAGTGACTAATGTGAATACCCAGCAACCAAGTGTGTAATTCACAACAATATTGACCTTATTTTTGTAGCTAATTCAATAATGTAGAAACATATGCTATGTATTTATACCTAGATAACATAGAATTATTTTATTTTAAAAGGGAAAATAGCTGCAAAACATTTCACAATGAATTTCATTGTAGTCCTCGCATATTAAAAAAAATATAATTTCGTCTAAGACCAACGTTTTACGAATGAAACAACTGTATTATGGATCAGATAGTGTAGCTACAGTTTAACATATAATCTAATACTTGTATTGCATTTAGTGTATGTCTCTATGGATTTCTTGTTTCAGAGTTTGCACGAAATTAACCAATTCCCTATATTTTTTGTTTAAATCCTTTCGCCCTGTAAGTAGGTTAACTAAGACACTTTGAGGAGATGTTATGGACATGGTTTAAGGAATCTATGAAGACTATAGGTGTT
>NW_013669120.1:48461-56483 GCF_000517525.1 Limulus polyphemus
GTGAATAAATGAGTGCTTTATGTGGTTAATTTCTTCATTTATGTAGTCAGTTGAACAGAGTCTTGTGGCTGTGTTTATGTCTGGTGTGATTCACTTACGATTGTGGTCTTCTTTCTTCTGAGGATCCGTGTTCCTTTTGTCAAAGTGCACTCAGGCTAATTCAATTACTTTAAAATTTCGCGTTGACCGAATAAACTTATATTTTACTATTTCCTTTTCCACTGCTGCTTCCCGCTCGTCTCGCGCTATTTACATCTTTATTACATAGTCGTCTGGCCACTTTCTATATTCTCGACACCAATTAGTTATTAACACAACCTTCTACAATCGTCTGCTTTTATCTCTTATTATAACAAAACTTAAAAATAAGAAAATATTCACTCACAAATATAAATTAATCACTGATATTTAAACCAAACAGTCTTTTATATCTTGACACAAATTCTATAGAGTCCCTAAACCATATAATATGGAATCGTTACCCCAAGGACACCTTTGTCGGTGCAAAACGTATAAGATGGGCTGCTGCTGCCAGTACTTTCAATGATGGAATGCAGTCAAGGAAGAACGTACCTGCTTAACATCAGTGACAGAAGTTTCACCAACAAATTCTTTGTTAATGCAGACAAGAAGTTATCTGAAGCACAAAGGAAAGGAGTAAAACAGCAACAAATAAGAAGAAATGTCAAAAAGGAATTTGAGGACTCCAAGAAACCAGGAGGGTGAAACTCGTGCTCCAGAATATTAATACCCAGAAACATATAAAGGGTGAAAGTTTCACAATTTACAGGATATAGTATACCTTTTTCAACTATACAAATACCCTTAAAATGAAAATTTTGCACCAGATTTTCAAACACATTTGTCTCAAAATCAGAATATTGTCATTCTCATAGTGGTACACAACTCATAACTTCAGATCTGTTGATGCTATTGACTCCACAATTAGCACAAATATATATTATTAGTGTATTTATAGTGTGTACTAAGGTAATGTTGATAAGAGGTTTGTTTTTTATTAAATGACCATTAATGAGTCACTGTTGCACATGTCCTACTTTGGCCATACTCATTAGTGCCATAATTTGACCTAGAATTAATTTTCATAGTTTTCCTTAGTTCGGACTAATTCTACACATTCCATCAAAGTCTGGACCAATTTTCAGGTGCATTCAGTCTTGTTTGTAGAAGTTATCGGGAACATAAGACATTTATTTTGTATTACTATATTTTTATAATATGCAAATTAGCCACAGTGGTAATGTTACACAATATGTGCTAGAATATATCTTTGTAGCTATTTCAGTATATTTCCATACAAAAAGCATAGTATGAAGATATTTTTTCTGATAAAAAGTCTAAAACCTAGATACTATGTAAAGGATATATGTTATCTTAACTAAGAAAAGGTGCTATCTTAGTCATTTTTGTGCAATCTTTTAAATACTTGAAATTTCAAAGTACTACACATTTTTGACAGGTGAAACTTCTCTCAGTTACAGAAAAATTGTTGATAAGTTGTAATCATACATATTATTAAATCACTTTGAAGCTTGGGCCTAATATACATTTTTAACCATTGATGACTGCCATGCACAAAATAATACCACACCCAATCAAGGCAGATTTTAGTATGCAAAAAATATTTTAAGGACTTTTATGGAGATTTGTTTTAGTGATTTTCATGCAATTTACTAGCAGAAAAAAAAAAGACAAGGGTCCTAATATCCTTTATGGAGTTCAGCCAGTCCAATTTATGTCACTGTTATTTAAGTTTGGGTAGAAACATTTGTTCAAATGCTAATCATTCAAAAGAACCCATCCTTCTATATTTCTCCACTTGTTGATAGTCAAGGTGAGACTTCTCCTTAAACATAGTTGATACTCTTTAAACTTCTCACGAAAAAAAAGCAATTTAGTTAAATCGTAGACCAATCAATTCTTTATTATAATACGAGGAAAATACATTGCATATCCAAGTAACAAGTTTCAGCCTACAAAAGCGTTACACTATAAAATAGAAATGTATCATTATAAAGTATGAAAGTAACCTATATGAACATCATATCAAAATTATAGCTCATCACTATCAACACTACACGTTAACAATAGAATGATCAGAATTTCCCACATCATTACACTTTTAGCAACCTTAACTTTGTTCAACATTATTAATTTAACTCAAAAACATTTCACAACTATTTAAGTAATACATCAAAACTTACAAAATAGAAATGTTAGCAATGATGGTTGAAGTTGGTTAAAATGGAATGTTCTACACTCTGAGGAAGATCGTTTTAGATACTTGGCACTACTGGAGAATTGAAAGTTACATTAGAATGTTGAAACTAAAATTTGACTTCAAGGAAAATGTCTTTCAGACAATCAATATGCACATTTCCACCATTCTACAGAATGTAATAACCACAACTAGAATTGTCTTTTAGTGACAAAGAAATGTGTTCAGGAAAAAATTGGACAAAAACAAGACGTAGTTTAAAGTCTAATTTGAGTTTCTTAAAAGTATGGTGAATCTTCAGAAAAACAAACTAGAAAAAGTATGAGAGGTGGTTTAAAGTCTTAACTTTAAAACCACCTATTTAGTTCGGTTACTATATCAAAATGACAAGAGTCAAGTAACTACCATGAGAAAATGTATTTAAAAAGAGTGACCAATTCAGTATGGAATTGAAGGGACAACTTGTAAACGACCATCTTTTTGTTCAGCCTATTTACTGTAGTTAAGTTACTGGGATAAGTTCCTAGCTTTATCTATGTCAGCATGTTATTTAAATGTTTATCTTGTTTAGTAGCTTTTTCATGAAAGAATTTGGTCCCCATTTGAAATGTAGCTCTATAAATTCTACATGTTAATCCTTTCAGTACTGGTAAAGTCAGTTGTGTTTATGGTTTGTTGTAATGACAAAGAAACAAAAATTAATGATTAAATAACAGGAGAAACTTGCTGAAAATTTTTAGTTTGTATGTGTATAATGGTGCAAACAATAATTAATTTGGTATATTTCATGACTAAAAAATATATCATGTAAAAGTCAACAGATGGCAATAAATGCAGCAAGACACATTGTATTCTTTAAATAGCAATGGGTATTTAACACTAAACTATTTTCAATCCCTTCTGCCCTTAAAACAAAACAAAAACTTTAAAACTTAATTACAATAAATTTAGCTAATGAGTATAATATTATTAATACTGAAATGTAAGACATGAAATGGAACAATTTGGAGTAAGTTAACACCGATAACTTCGTATATTAAATAACTCCATGTGTGGGAGACCATAAAATGCAGTCACAGTCTTCCAAATTATATCCACTTCAGAAGGAAATTAATTATAGTTAGCAATTCACATAAATCTATCTTTAGAAAAATGTAATTTGATAAAATATAAAGGATCTTGTATCATATAAATGTAATAATTTATCAGTTAAAGAGTCCACAACCACTTAACAATTCTAGCATGTTGACAATTAACATTATAAAGAATTGTCATGAAGGCACTATTAGTTTCATAATAAAGTACTTTCACATTATGCTGTAAGCTAAGAAGTAAGTAATAGTACATCTTATTAAAGAAGACAGAGAACCTGAAGTCTACAGAAATTAGACAGCTAGGAATCATTACAGTTAGAAAAACTCTTAACTCACAAAGGATAACGAAATAAACATCTAAAAGAACACAAAATGTATTAATTTAAGTGTTTCTAAAAATCCAAATAGTTGTGATGCTTGTTTTTAATTAACCTTAAATCACTTCCACATGTAAATTCCTTTATTGGCTAAGGGAACAAAAGTTTAATGAACCAGAGCCCTAGGTCGGGGAGGATCCAAGCAACTATCCCAGTCAGGCCAGTAACGTTCCTTCATACGAAAACAGTAGTCTTTCAAGTTGGAAAACTCTTCTATAGCAAAACAAAATCATATTCATAATTTACAAGTTACATACAAAATAGTAACATTTTACTAGTACTGAGAAACTATGATATTAAAGTTTCACAAATAATTATGACTAGGTTGAAACTGGTTGGCACTAAGCTTAATTCATATTAGTGAGATCCTTTATTAAAATATGTAGTATCTGTATATAAAGATATAAGTTTATACATTAACAACCTTCAATGAGTCTTGCCAAACATTGGCACCTCTAAAGTTAATTTTTTTTTTGGTATATTAATTATTATGTTGGCTAAACTGTAGTTTTAGGAATAAGAGAAGTTTTTAACACACTTTCATACTGCAGGTTTTTCTATACCACAAGAAGTATGAAATGACATGTACATACGAACTGTATACAACTTAGTACTATTCGTACAAGTTATGTCCAAGTATTCATTTAATCTAGTCACGATGCAGGCATTAAATATAATCTTTCACAAAAAAGTTCTTCAACCATTTTTGGACAGAATTGTCACCTGTGATGTAAAATGGATTCTCTATACTAATATTAAACACCAAAAACAATGGCTCAGTTCTAAACAAAAACCATTTCCGACCCCAAAACCTGGACTCCATCCACAGAAAGTGATGCTTTGCATTTGGTGGGACATCAAAGGAGTAATTCATTTGGAACTCCTCAATCCACAGTGAACTGTCAATGTGGAAATCTATATTCAGCAACTGGAGTGTTGAGATCAAGCTTTTCATCAGAAACACCCTTCACTCGTCAATCAGAAAGGTGTTCTTCTCCACAACAATGCACGTCCACATGTGGCACATTTGACGCAACACAAGATTATGGAGTTCGGTTGGGAAGTTCTCCACCCACCCACCATATTTTCCAGATATGGCACCATCAGATTACCATCTTTTTCATTCACTGTGACACAATCTTAATGGGAAAACGTATGCAAATGTGAAATGTGTTAAAGAGAACAGACATTTTTTTTGCTTCAAATCCAAGTGATTTCTTTAAGCAGGGCATGTACAACCTGATTGTAAGATGGAAAAGCATCATTGATAAGAATGGAGACTATTTCGTTTAATAAATGTTTTGTTTTGATATACAAGTTGTTCAGGTTTTTTTCATAAAAAACAACATTAATTTCTTGATGACCTAATATAATACGTTACTTTTCTATCATCCTATTCCTGTTATTAAATCTCATGTTATTTCATTCCTGTATTTATTACGAGAGTTTAAAGTGCAGATTTGGGCAACCAGATGCAGGAGATACCACAACCATTGTGAAAAATGTTTGCCTGCATCTAAGGGCTGGTCACTTTAGACTTAGTAAAGATTTCTCCAAATCCTGCATCTTATAGATCATTGGGAATGGCCTGGATCTCAAGTTTTAAAAACAGTGCAACTCCTAGCTATGTGCCCACGTCACCACGGAAGTTTACCTGTACTCCAAGCAGTCGGACAGGAGAGAAGGGCTGCGGCAGGCCAGCCTCACTACTGGAGACTTCAAGTTTGGTGCAGTGTTCTTTTAGTGTTGTGTGTGATTACGAATCTGGTTTCTGTGCCTTTCTTTGGATATGGACCAAAAGCACAACAGTGACTCTAGATTATGATAACGATCACACATTCAATATATGTGCAAGTGTCAAGTGTTTTTCTCTTTGAGTTTCTCCCATCTCATTAAAGAAGGATAATGGAAGACTTAAGTAACATCAGCCTTAAAGACTCAGATAAACATTTTTTATAGTAAAGAATTGCAGCACCCTGGCCTTCCATCTCATGGAATGGATATCCAAAGTGCATAAAAATGAAAAACTGACTTAGATATATCTGTATTATGTGTAACTTACTACCCTGCAAATAGAAAGGGAAATAATGTTAAAAGTACTTTATTACAGGGTTTTGTATGTATCTGGGGGTACCACATTTCTGTCGTTTTTCCTGTGCAGAGATAGGAGGGAGATGTCTTTTAATGTGGATCTCCGGCAAGCACACAGCGTGTATTAATTAATTAGCTCTGTGCATAGGGTACTGTTATTGACTGTTTGCTAATATACGGTCCTTAAAAAAAAAAGGGTGTTTGCAATGTTCGGAGCATCGTTTTTAACTTTTCTTTCATCCAACGTATCAACTTATGTAATTAAATGAGAAACAGACAAATTGCTTAACTGATGATATTTCATTCTATGGTGAATAATGTTTAGTGTCGAAAGAAAAACGGAAAAATTTAGGGTCATGATTTTAAGCATACTTACAATTCAGAAGATTTTTGTTGAGAATAAAGTGGTCTGGGTGGCAATATTTCTAACTTTTCAGCAATCAATTTTCCCGTGATCAGGAAATTTGACAATTTCTATCGATTCTAATTACCAAACCACTTATCAGCAAAACACTACATAATATAAAATAATAACTTTAAATGAACATGAAATAATGATTTAAAAACAGGAATAATAATGCAATTCTTATGATGGTCTCTGATACATTTTCCACATCTATTTAGTTATTTAATTTCACCAGGCATAGCAAGAAAGGCCACCCATGGGCTGCCATCATTCCTGTGGTTAAGGAGGAGCTAACACCTAACACTTGTTGCCTCTTTGACCTACTGCTGCCTGTACCCGCCAACTCTGCTGAGGTAGAGAGAGGATTCAGCAAGATGAAGATGATTAAGATCAATTTATGATCTTGTCTGGGAGCTGACAAGATCAATGATCAGCTTCAGGACATGTTCCACTTGCCTTCAATAAGTGATTCTGATCCCATAAGAGCTATCCATATTTAGAACTCAGGATCCCTTTGCACAAGTAGACTAAATGCTGACAGGTTCCAGATTGAAAAGCAGGAGAGTGATGAAGAAGGGGATAAAGGAAGAATCCATGAAATGGATGTTGGTACATGATCGGACACTAATGCATAGTAGATTTCCTTTCATTATTATATTTTGATTAACAAAGGACACCAATTTAAGTTTAACTCAACACCACTTAAGCCATTTTAGAGATATTTGCATGTTTTCCATATGTTGCTAATTTGAGGATTTTGCTTACTACAAATTCATGAACAACTAATTAACAGCTGTTTCAGAATATGAAAGAACTGATTGCTATAAAGTTAGCGGTAATGTAAACTGTATAATTTTTCTATCTCTCCATAAAGAGTGTTTGACACTAGTGTCAGCTAGATGATAATGGGTTATATGGGAACAATAATAGATTACACTAGCAGTGATGCTTAGATTTTCTTTCATTATTTATTTTGATTACTAAAGGACACTACTTTAAAGGGGAACAAAACATTACTGTTATACCATTAAACAGAAATTAAAGATCATATGTGAAATAAAAATTATTTAACTGATCTGAAAAAAATGAAATGGTTTGACGAGTTCACAACAAAATAAATTGAAATATGTTGATATCTTTAGTTTCCTTTCAATTTACAAAACACCTGCTACTTAATTTAGTGATTTTTCTAGTAACCTGTACTATAGAGTACATTTTACAATGAGCTGTATGATTGGCCCCTAAAATCTGCTTGCAGGCCCCTAAAAATGCATGTTTTGGGGGCCCAGCTGGCTCCCTAAAAAAAGTTAAGCATAAGCTCTGCAAGATATTAAATAAAACAGACAGAATTCTGTAGTCTTATAGAGAGATATACTACTATTATTTCTGCAAAAGTTAGCTGCCATCATAAAGAATATATTTTGAAAAGCAAATACTCAAAAACAGAACACAGAATAACGTACAAGTTATACATCATACTCCAGTTAGTTCAAATTTGAAAAGATCAACTCCTTTTGCTCCTGACTGGAATGTAACCTGTATTTATACTACTATATATATATTCTACAGTTAGCTTAACTTGGAAGAACAAACATCTAGCCATCTCCAGACTGGAATGTAACCTGTATTTATACTACTATATATATTCTACAATTAGCTTAACTTGGAAGAACAAACATCTAGCCATCTCCAGACTGGAATGTAACCTGTATTTATACTACTATACATATTCTACAATTAGCTTAACTTGGAAGAACAAACATCTAGCCATCTCCAGACTGGAATGTAACCTGTATTTTTACTACTATACATATT
>NW_013669120.1:57237-67442 GCF_000517525.1 Limulus polyphemus
AAAAAAAAATTAGAAGAACGTGATTTTAAGTTTAACTTTTCTAACAACTTTTAAAAAAGTTAATTTCTAAAAATATAACTGAGCCTCCAGCTTAACATATAAACCAAAACTATCATAGAAAAAAGCTCCAATAAAGCATTTAAAACAGATTATAAAGGGAAAAAAACATTAGGAACCTCATATTTGACTACTCTTGAAGGTTACAACTTACTTTCATCAATAATATAAAAAAATCACCTATTTTAAAGGATTAAATATCAAATGAAATTTCAAGAGAAAGCTAGAAAATCTTTGTCAACACAATGAAAAAAACAGAACCAGCCACTGCAATGAACAATAAAATCAACCCTGATGAGTTACTGCATAAGTAAAATGTTTATTTAGAGCTGTGGTTTGAAATTCACCGAGTTGAAAGTTTGAAAGCTTGTTTATAAATCTAACACTGAGATGCTGGGGATGACCTTTACAGGAGAGTAATAATTGAAACAAATTGAAACTTGTGTCTATCCTAGTAAACATGTTCTATAGTTAGCTTAACTTAGAAGAACAAACAACATTTTCAATGAAGACAACAAACAATTTCAGATAAATGTTTATTCTACCCAACATTTCGGCTTCTGCCTTTTTCAAAGGTCTATGAATGTCACAGGTTACAAAAATGATTTTTGAATGATAATAACTGAAAAGGATATAAAAATATAACAATATACTGTAAGTGCACTAAAAGTACTGATGAATGGGTTAGAGTCACAGATCATAAAATAAATATTAAAATAAACAAAGAATAATAATATCATCGGGGCCAGGCATTATAGCTGTTAATGGAAAGGCATTTGGATTGGATCAAAAAGAAATAATTTAATTTTCTGTCACGAAAGTTGTCACAAATCTCTAATATTTTGATCCGATAAGGTGTCTTGTTAATTATGCCATTGGCATTGATGTAATGTTCAGAAGTGGCTTCTTTGTTGTCTAACACAGTGTAACAAACAGTGAGCTTGTTGATGAAATGCAATTTGATATGTTCAAGTATAAAATTATCAAATGGTGCAAACTCCTGTAGAGATATTATATTATCCAGTGTCAGATAACTTTTATTGTAACATACAAAATATGTAAGTTAAGTTATTGTTGAGGAAAAATCTCAAGAAATCAGAATTGTGTTGCATCTCAGTATGTCACACAGTATATCAAACCAGAATCTTGTGTATCGCACGGTATTCCTATCCAGTTCCAAAGCGAGTTTATTTGGAAGAAAAGTATTCAATGTTAAATTCACAAGTTTCTGTTGTTGTATACTTTTCAGTGTCTTATAGATAGGTTTGTTATTCTTATTTCCTTTTCCCAAAATATGTTTGTGAATTCATAATTTTTTTTTTTTTTTTTATGTACACTGTAAAACATTATACTGTTTTAGACAGCTCTTATTATATGCAATCTAATGAAAATATTTATTACAGTGGTTCTAATTAATACAGAGAAATACTTTTATTTTGTACATATGTTGTTTATGTGTGCAGTATAATAATACATTTTAATTCGACAGGGAGATTATATTCTTGAACACACCATCTAACAGCTCCTCATAAGGTAAGTTTCACACCATCATTCACATTGAATTCATCTAAACTCCTTATAAGGTACATTTCACACCATTATTCAGATTGGATTCATCTAACAGCTCCTTATAAGGTAAGTTTCACACCATCATTCAGGTTGGATTCATCTAATAGCTCCTTATAAGGTAAGTTTCACACCATCATTGAGGTTGGATTCATCTAACAGCTCCTTATAAGGTAAGTTTCACACCATCATTCAGGTTGGATTCATCTAATAGCTCCTTATAAGGTAAGTTTCACACCATCATTCACATTGGATTCATCTAACAGCTCCTTATAAGGTAAGTTTCACACCATCATTCACATTGGATTCATCTAACAGCTCCTTATAAGGTAAGTTTATTCTTAGAAACTTTTAAATGATGCATGTTTGAGAACTGATAATTATTTTTAATGCCATTGTAAGCAACACTATGCTCTGTTATAGACAGATCTTATTAGATGCAGTCAAATGAAAATATTTATTACAGTGTTTGTAACTAATGCACAGAAACATTTTATTTTGAATATTATGTTGTTTATATCCACATTTCAGTAATAATAAATCTAAAGGGGCACAAGTTTTTAAAATATTTTTCATGAACAGATACAAAATTCTTTAGGCTACATATTTTCAGCAGCATTAAGTATGGATCTAATCACACTGACGAAACTATGTACTAGTTTCAAACACACACACACAATACATGCATTATGGTTTCCCCCATACATACTGTTTGTCATTTAACTCAAAAAGTTCTATTTTGGTCTCATTTGAACATAGAACTTTCTGCCACATTGTTGTAGAGTTATTAAAGTGTTTATGGGCATAGTCCATTCGCGATCTACGATGTATCTTCATCAGTAGTTGTTTCTTTCTTGCCACCCTACCATACAAGCCTATTTTGTGTAAGGTACGTGATATTATTGAGGTGTGTACAATAACTCTAGTTGCTGCTATTGAAGTCTGCAGCTCCTTCAGTGTCACTGTTGGCTTGACAATCACTTCTCTGACGATTTTTCTGCTTGTTTGAGCACAAACTTTCTTAGGGTGACTTGATTTTGGCAAGGTTGAGGTAGTGTGACACACTTTCCATTTGTTCACAACCAATTTTACAATGCTTAATGGCAAATTTAGAACCTTTGAAATTGATTTATAGCCTTCTCCAGAATTGTGTTTCTAAACAATCTTCTCCCTTTGGTGTGTAGAGAGTTCTTTTCTTCGTCATACTTAATATGTAACAATAGTAAACCAAATTTTAACTTTCAAAATACTCTGCTTAAATCAATACTGATGGCTGGCTCTATATGACCTGAAGTATATTTTCACATGGCTCAATAATATACTTTGGTATCTGATAGAGTTGTATAGAGCCACTTGTATTTTCTTTAGAAAGGTAGTGATGTATAGTTAAATCAATGAAGGTTAAAGCTGAGGGGGTGAAGACTTTTGCAACATGTGTTTAAGATTTTTTTTGTGTTATCACTAAATTGGGTAACAATACACCTTTCATTTTTTGTAACCTTTAGAAACTGGTCTGAAATTAATATAATGAATACTTTTGGCCATTTGAGTTGTCTTTCACAAGAAAATACCTAAAATTTATTACCGGCACGAGGGTGGAGGGTGGGAGGTGAAGACTTTTTTGCAAGGCACTGTATATATATTGAATACATTTTCTTGCTTATGTGAAAAATTAAAAATTGTTCTCTTCCAAGAATAAATAAAACTAAAATTAAAAGTGACGAGTATCATTATTCCTTGCTTTCGAAGTTCATATGTCATGTTGTGTTGTAGCCTTGAGAGTGCATAATTCTTCTCATGATTCATGGCATGTGCACATTTTACTGACGTCACGAGAGTACAAGTTGCAACATTAAGTGTCCATTATTGATGTCATTTTAGTGTTTACTGACTGACTGTCAGATAACACACTACTGTATTGCAAGTGATCAAAACAGGTGACCCCCTCCAGCCTTTCAGGGAAAGGAGTACAAACGTTTAAAAACATTCCTTTCTGTGCAGCAAGTTTTAATTGAAAGCATCTTATTTTTTCTCAAATGAGTTTTTACCATACTATAAGAGACTACAATTTTCTACCATACAAAATGTAAACAACTATCAACACACTTATTCTGATGATATCAAAACAAGCTTTAACTTACAGTTCAACTAAAACTAGTAAAATATTAATTCATATTTCAACCAATATAAAGACTTATTTTCTTACCATTTACAAAGTTCTCCTGCACAGTTCCTGGAAAGTTCCACACAAGTTGCCCCAAAAATCCAAAAATAGCACAGTCTACTTCACTTGGCTCATCTCCCATGAAGAATGGTTTTTTTCCTGTTCACAGAAATAAAAAGAAAAGAAATTAAGATGTTTTCTAAGTACAATATTCGAGATTCATTTAATATAATAAACATGGTGAAACATTCTAAGTATTATACATAGGACTTAAAAAATCTATCATGAACAAAAGGCAAAATAGGATTCCTATAGCCAAGATGTTCTTGACTACTTGTAGCTAATTACTACATATAAAAATGTATTATTTTTGAGACAAGCTGTAGCAATAGTTGATAATCTTACTTTTTCTCCTGGGATTTATTTCAATAATCCTATCAGAAAGCTTTTCAGGCACCAATACCTGAAACCTGATTGCTCAGAATAGTTTGAAATTGGCTCAACTTATATCAACAATAATCATTCAACTTAACCTAGATGACACTGTGATCATACAGGGTGAGAACAACAAAAATGTGTCAGAAAAAATATTCATGTACTACAATCACACCCCCAGGTGTCATAATACTGTAGTTCAATAGCAAATTTGATCACTCAAACAACCGAAAACTCACGAAAATTGAATATCATTTTATTATTACAAAATCTAAATTTATAACAAGTTTAAGGTCATGACAACTAACATTCAACCATATATCAAAACTACATTCTGACACTGTTTGGCATTTCATAGGTAGTGTAATGTCACCAAAAACTAATCACTTTTAGGAAGAGTACCCAACAGCCTTTTTCAATGCTAAATTTTCATATGTTCAGATCATGAAGATGTGTTAAGATTGTGATTTAGAATTTTTAAGACAGGAATATTGCTTGTTCTTACTGGCACTGGAAGACAAAGTAATATGGATGATGAACTTGAGGCACAAGAACAATCAAGAATGAAACCTGAAACTAGTCAAGATGCTGGATGCAGTGCCTATGGATTTTGGTGCAATCAGAGGTTGTAATAAATGGAGGGAGGAGTTGTGCATTTGAGACATGACTGCCTCACAATGGAGTCTTTTGTAATGGAAACTATGTTGTAGAGTTATTGTCACAAAGAGCATGACCAGGTATGTTGAAACGAATTGTAATCGTGTGTGGGGGCTCCAAAATCATTGTAACAATAACAAAGTCCTTTGAAATTCTTCATATTTATTTTTTTCAAATGATTTATAAAATATATTAGAAGCTATAAAAACAGATCTCATAAATCCATTCTACATTTCATGAAAACATTGAAATACACAATATTTAGAATATTTTTTCCTATTTTCAATACAAAAGAACTACAGTGGGTCCCTGTGACAGTAACTGCGCTCACCAATTACTACCCATGTATCAAACAATGTTGCCTTGTTTTGTTACTAGAGCATTTGAACGTCATTGACTACTTTTCCAGTTCAAGTGTTTATAAGGCAATATTTAAAAAAATCCTGAATTCTCCTAGTGTCAGAAAAGACATTTTTTGTGTAGGCATCCCCTCTTCACTAATTTATTTCCCACCCCTCCAATAAGAATGAAATTTAACATAAATTACTCACTATAATATTGTCATTTCTCAGACAAAGCATAATTTTATTAGCTTTCAATTTTGTTTGGTTTCAAGCTTTGTTCCAACGGGAAAGATATCACGTGGTTGGTCAATTGAATTGAGCCTGGAGTACTATACCAGGTGTACTGTACTACCAATGTGTGTGTGAAGAAGCATTGCCTTGTCAAGATGGCAGAGGATATAAACATGTATTCCCACATGTTTTGTAGAGTACACTTTAGTTAAAAAAGCCATGTTACACCCTTTAAAACAGTTATTCAAGAGTGGCCCGAAATTTTTGAGGAATGCATCTTCCCCATAGTGTAAAGACTGTGTTGCTTAGTTGTTTTTCAGATGTACATCCCGTTTTCCAGGAATACATCATGAAATATAATGGGGGTACCCTGTATTTAGAATTTTCTTTGTATGATTTTATGTAATTTTTTTTTTAGATGATTAAATATTTAAGATGCAGAACAAATACATAGAAACAAAATCAAAGATACCAGTTGCTAGGTTAATCCTATCAGGACTGCAAGGATGACATTGTATCACCCATTTGGTTTCTTCTCTACTTAAAATGCTTAACCCTAAATACATGGAATTTGTTTCACACTTCATACAAAATGTTATACTTTAGAATTTGAACTTTCAGAAAAACATTAAAATACTTTCTTCTGTCTTGGTTTATATTATATATATATTTTTTTTTACTTACTGTGTGCCTCAAACCATGTAAAAATATATAACAGTTATTTTTTAAACAAAACTATAACTTTTGTGTAATACCAATAATGGTACACTAATATTTCTCATCTTACATGCTAATAAAGTTACAATTGGAAAATATGAAAAAAAGAAAAGAAATAAAACTTTACTTTTTTTGTAACATTATTTATCAGACAATTTTAAATATCCAAACAGATCTAATTTGTTGTATTTTCATCAATTATATATATATATATATATATTTGTTATTTATCTTTACCTATTGAAGCAGTTATGTAGTTGCAAGAATAGCATAAAACACCAATGAACAGTACAACATAAATACAACTTACACTTGTATCCTAGCCCTACACTAATATAGGCAATATTTTTTCAACAATACTTTTGGTCAAGCTCAATTTCTATCTAATAACTATAGTCTGTTTTCAACAACTTCGGTATTATGATTCTTGAAATAGTTATTTTGAGTGAAGAAATATCATGTGACAAACAAAACCTTAGATATGTCTATTTATAAGGAATTTCAGGGTTTACGTAAATTTAAACCTATACTTTCAGATGGGCAAAAAAAAATTCTAAAAAGATAAACACATACCACTAGTAAGATGTTCAATGAATGTTGGCTTTAAAGACCTTTTAACCTAGACTGTTTTAACCGAAGTGGATATAGCTGTTTGATATTTTGGTCTTCATCATATATGAAATAGATCCTAAGTAGAGTATGACTAAAGTAACAGTTTTCTTTGGAACATCCAGCATAACAGATGGGATATTTAATTTTGCAGTTTTCTGTGTGGATTATTCTATTTAGAAAATACAACAGAAAACTGTTTCGTCTAATCATTTGTTTAATGTTCTCCACTTCTGCATTAAGAGGTTTTGAGTTCTTGATATTTTATATGCTCTATACAGCAGTTTTAATCTGATTTTCTTTAAAGACTGAAGGAGTGAAACTTTCAAAATGTGAATAAAGTCCAGTGAAAGTGGGTTTATGATACAATTTAATGGTAAATATACTCTTGTTTCTTAACTCTCTCAATACAGGCTCAGTCAATTTGACCGAGCATGTGACCTTTTTGTACTCGTTTAATGTCTTTATAGATTTAATACTTAGAATTCTCAATATAGCGTGTATATCTTCACGAACTTTGGAAGTCTTTCAGTTAACATTACAAGTCATTCACATACAAAAAATCATATTTTTTAGTGAAGTATTTCTAATAAAATAAAATAAAGATTTGTCCATGAATATGTTGAGTATTTGTTTTGAATAGTCTGTGTACAAAGTAATTTTCATGTTAAAGTTAAAAATACTTTTCCTTATCTCAAAAATCTAAAATTTCCTTTGTGTAATCCCTAAAACCTCCTAAATGCATCTCAAGCATTTTTTTCAATAAAACTTTATAGTTTATCTGTTATTTTCTCTACTCTATCTCAAAATGGGATCATTCAAATCCCTAAATTAACCCTTTTTTCTTTCTAGAATGATTTCAAATTGTAACAAGATACTACATTCATTTATCTTAAGTAGCTCTAAGTTCATAACTTTATACATCTATTTATAATTAAATTTTATTGTTTTTTTGCCCTTTGAACTGTCTCTAACTAATATCTGCATCATAAAAAGTTGTAAATCCACTCGGAGAACATGAATTACATTACCCACGAGTTACTATGAGCTGCTCTGTGTGTGCCTCGGGAACTATTTTAATTACATTATTATTACACATTCTACCTAATCTAGTCTTAAATAACTTAAAAAGATCCATATTTTTAGATTTTAGTTACTTTTATAAAAATAAATAAAGAATAAATAAGACAAACAAGAAATAAAGTACTTCCCAAATTCTGTTTTTTCTTGCTCTCGATTGTCAGTGACAGTTAAGCCTAATGTTTTATAGTACTAATAGTAATGCACTTAAAATGTTTTCTATTTTATTAAATAATGCACCAAAGAATATAGACTAATAACATGAAAAAAGTACACAAATTCCCTTACCTCTCAAAATTTTTCTGGCTTTTTAACTATGCGACAAGAGCTGTTACAAATTTGTTCAATCTAGTTGTTAACTTTCCCATGAGAATGAAGCTTGTACTCTGAGTGAAACTGATCCTTATTTGTTCCGAATATAATGTTGTGCAATACGTCACTTGATAGATGAAAACCTTGACTTTCTATTGGTTATAGGTAATACATAGTTAAACATAAGAAAGAACTATTAACAACTGAAACAGAGGATGTGACAGGTGGGTGTGGCAGAAGTTGTCTGATTTTATATTCGATAGCTCTGTTACCAAACGAAATTGAAGACTATAACAATTATGGTTTGTCTGAGCAATAATGATTTATATAGTAATTTACATTTAATTTCTTACTTTTTCGAGGGGTGTTGGATAAAATAGGGATGATGATATGCTATAAGAAAATGTGTCATGTGGGTCACACTAGTGGAAATCCAGGATTTTTTAAATATTGCCTTGTAGAATTAAGAACTTAAAACTTGTATACTATTAAAATATGGATTATTAGCTAATATTTTATGCTATTCTAATTGATATAACATAAAAAAAATAGCAGTTTAATAAAATTTTGAAGACACTCAAACCTCGTGTCATGTGCAGTAAAGGATACCTGGGGCAATAGGGTTAAGACATCAACATCTAACACAAGGGTTTGTCATTCTTTTGATTTTCCATAGTAAACTTTATTTTGGGATGGTTATCATTTAAAAACTGAAGAAATCCATTAACTGACTCAACATTAATAAACACCATAAATATGTCACCAAAATATCTCCTGCAACATACAGGAAAAGGTTAGCAAAGTCAGAAGCAAGACACTCCCTCAATCTACGCACAGATTTTACTGTTAAATATATAATGATTGTTTTGTTGCAAAATGTAAAATTATTTTAAAAAATCTTTAGTCATATCCTGTACAATTTAATTCTTAGCAAACATAAGGTTAAAATAAAGATTGATAGTTTCGCTTAGAGGTATAACTGTATATGTCTTGATATCATACCTAGAACAATGAACATCATTAAACTGTCTGCTTTAAGCTACTGACAAATTCAAAAGTATCTTTAACAGAATATTCATTCTGTACAAACTTTTTCAAACTGGATCAAAAATATTACTAATGTTGTTAATATATGCCTATACTAGAAACAATTAGTGTAACTGGACATCCTTGTTTGTGAACCTTAAAAAGTTCATATAATACCCCACATTTTGGGTCTGATTGTTGGGCTTTATTTAAGAAGTGTTTTCATGCGAGATGAACTAAAATCTTGGTTAACTTTTCAAACTGAGAGCCATATATTGCATAGGACCTGATGATGGTCAAATTACTGACCAAAAGCTTGTTAAGACTGGACGTTTATGCTAGCAGATACTGCATGATACTTTGATTGTTTTTTAATTTCTCTTATGAAATTATATACCATTTAGTTCTATTGTTCTTATTTTACTTTTTTGTGGTGTTTAAATCACAAACCACGAGACACTTTACTTGACTCAGCCACTTTAACAGACTTGGCACAATTTCTTTCTTTTGAACCAATAAGCTTCTAAGCATCATACTAGATTCACATTTCTTATCATATTTAGTTATTTCCAGTCCCATACAGAAACCACTGTGTAAATGTAACATGTTATGGGATAACTTTACTCCAACATAATCATTTTGATGCTAAAATCGACACCTATCCAATGGTATAAGGTCAAAATGAAATGATTGAAAATGAAATAGAACATTATTATCCTCTAGCAATCTTCCTACAAGACCCAATTAAATACATGATTAAGATAACAAAGTATGTCTTTTTCAAGCCTCATTTGCAAACAGTACTCTACTGGCATTTGTTGACTCTTTCGAGATGTGTCATGGGAGAAAGGCCATGCCATCTCATTTTTTGACTCGCATTCAAAAGTTTATTGAACTACTATTTCATAAATTTATGTCAATAACTTTGGTATCAAACTGTAGATTATAATTCAAGTTTTAATTTAAAAGCAAATATTAAAAAACACAGTTAAACATTGATTTGTGTG
>NW_013669120.1:67964-69441 GCF_000517525.1 Limulus polyphemus
CTATGGTATTAATGTAGTAATTTATGATTTTTTTTTTTTATTTTTTAAAAAATATAAATATAAAAAAAAAAAAAAATTTTTTTTTTTATTTATTCAAATGTATATATACAAACCTAAAAAAATATTTTCTTTCATATCCCCCATGTGCAAATTTTTTAAAGGCTTAGCAATCTACATCAAGCAGCAACAAAGTACAAAGGTCGTAACTAGAAGAGAATTGTTTGCTTTACTGTTTTAAGAACTTATTTCAAAATAGGAACAATCTATATACATTATTATACATGGGTTTATATATATATATATATATATATATAATGTATAATAACTGAAATGTGACTGTATTTTACAAAATACTAGTCTACTAAAACACAGCCAAGACAAGTTACTTTGTACAGACCAAAGGTCAGTTTTATATAATTTCATAGGGTAACATGAGTGCATGTCATTGTAACTTCTGTATTGTTAACCAGGAGTGGCTGAAAGGTCAATATAATAAAAACAATAAATAAATATACATAAATGTATAATGTTATGAGATTTCAGCTATTTAGTCTAAACATTTATGTTTGTGTTATAATTTGTGTTCATTCTAGAATGAAAAGAGGCATAATTTATATTTATTTCCTAATTTTTTTCATGGTGGTTGCAAAATCAGTCAAATCTACTGAACCCATACAGAGATTAATTACTGAAAATATCAGATAAAATATGAAGTTTTTCCTTAAGATAACTTTGATAACTATCTGGACATTATAAAGATTTCACGTGTGAAATTTCACATATGTGATGCATAAAAGTATTTCTAATTTTAAAATGAATATTACTTTGCATGATAGATAGGCAACATGCGAAAAGAAAAAATGACATGAGAAAAACATTGCTTTATAAACCTTAAGTCTTAGTAAAAAATTGATATTTTGCATATGAAAGCATTGCAAGGTTCACTGATAATCTGCCAAATTTCATTAACATTTGCTTACTAATTTAAATGTTATAGTATGAAAACTATAACAAGCACAAAATGGTTACGATGTCAGTCCCAGGGACCAAGCTCATGCTGAAAGTGTTAAGGGAAGACAGATAGTTACACTAGACTCATGAAAATGTGCAGATTTTGGTACAGTTTACAATTAACACAACATACAGGTGAAGAAATATGCATGCTCTGGGTGATAGTAGACAATTCTTGCTTGAAAAACTATGCTACTGTACAAACCTGTTGGACCACAACTTTAAGAATTAGTGGCAGTCTGTCATGTTTACTGATCTCACACCAATGTTGCCCTTGTTTATACTTACCACAGCTATCTCAGCTAATACTGCCACTTGAAGTCAGTATATATATATATATATATATATATATATATATATATATATATTATTATACACTAACTAACTAACTACTACTAACTACTAGTACGGTTACTACTACTAACAAACTAAATTAATTAATTATTACTAACCAACCAAACCAAAC
>NW_013669120.1:69462-79681 GCF_000517525.1 Limulus polyphemus
TATATATATATATATATATATATATAGAATTTATTCACAGTACAAAACTATCTAATACATGGGACTTTACATCAACAAATAAATATTATGTTACACACCCAAAAACACAGACATTTCTTGTAAGTCTTTTTTCATCATCTTCAATATCTCTGCTTCTGAATGACGTCCAATGCCGTGATACCAGCTACTTTTTTTAATGATTTTACTGACAACAGGATAAGTTAAAAAATTCCATGGAAATGGCCATCTGGAAATTTTCATTATTGTTTGATTCTTGTCAAACACCCAGCGACATAGAGCACCCCCCCTAAAAGACAGAAAAATGTAAAGTAAAAAGATGAACAGTACACTTCCTATCTTCATAAACAATAATAAGCATGATTACAGCTCCTTTAAACTAAGATTGAGATTGTTTTAGATTTCTAACAATGATGAAGAATTTTGTTTAACATTAGAAACTATCGTAATAACTCAAAATCACATGAGTGTAGTTTTAGTAGTTAATAATGCTTACCAACTAACAATGTCTAAAGCCCACTTTGGCCAGTTGACAAGCTAGATCCTCAAACAGTTTGAGATTGTTACAGTTCACTAAAATGTTGAAACAATAAAAAGTATATCTACAAACATACAGTTTTTATTTATAACTAGTTTGTGAAACACGCATGTCATATCACAGCATTAGAAGGTCTTTCTCATTAGATTCGAGAAGCCTTCAATTAATAATGATAATGGATGATAACTTTAAATGGTTCATTTCTGTATGTGAGAATGGAATCTTTAATACCTTCTGCTATATATATTTTCTAAAGAGCATATAATGAACCATGATTGTGGTTTATAATAGAATTCATAATAGAACATATGGGCAAACATTATCTTAAAAAACAGACTTGTTCAAGGAACAACACTCAAGGCCTTCTATCTTAATTATTATTATTTGACAAGCCTACAGAAAAATAGCTATGAATATTTTATTCAAACCTCCTAAACAAAGGACTAAATATAGAACTATTTTTGTTGTTACTTGAAAGAGGAGAGATTTAGTTGTGTGCAATTATTTGTAATACAATAAAAAAAGTTTAGAGCACTTATTTTAAGTATCTGTTCTGATGTTTTTGAAATATATTTGTCCTTAAAATACCAACTCTACATACATCACAAGTCAAAATATAATTTATGTGTAAGAATTTTTTTATTACACTTACAATGGTAAACTTCTACCACAAACTAGCATATATATATATATATATATAGGAAAATTAGTCAAAAATGATTAAACAAAATTATAAATTTTTATTAAAGTCTCATTGCCTTCAATTCAATAGATCAATTTAAATCTTCAAAATGTTTATAACTTCAATAATTTTGGTTTATTAAAAAATCAATAAATAAAATCAGTTTCCTAATTAGTTAGATTTTTAAAAAAAAGTATATTTTTTCAAGTCTTAAATGTAACAGTGCAGGAACAATAAATCTCAGTCAATTGAACAAAAGATAAGAAAAGCCTAGCACAGTGACAGAAAAAAAGATAACATTTTTCTCTTTGAAATGGTTCAAAGACAAGGCTCAAGTAATTGAAAAATGCAATTTTCTTTATACCAAGTTAGCAGAGTTGTGGATGATACCTACGTAACACACAAACACATATATTCACCCACTTTCACTACTCCAAAGATAATAAAAAAACATATAATGTGCATTGATTTCCCATACATTTAAATGTATGTCACATGACAAGTATACAAGGTTACTCACTTTCAGTACCTTAAACATCCTATTCAACTATACTAGACAAATACATGAGGCTGGGTACATAATTTCCAAGTTTTTATGTGGAAAACTACAAGTTTAAATTGGTTTTACACTTCTGTTCTGAAATTTGCTTCTAAAATATGCATGTTGTTCAAAACCTTAATACAGAAAACCTATCAGTGACGTTTTTTGAGCTTAGTTTACCAGAATTTTCCACATATATTCACCACAAAGCAAGAGGAAATAATTTTGTCTTTGACCTTCAACATTACAAGTGTTTACATTATACCTGCATATCCTTCATTGTAGCTCAAACCATTCCTGTGAATACAAACACATGAGAAGTAACCAACAACTTGTGCTATCAGGCTGCATGAGTTTGTGTTAATCTTTATAAATGAAAAGTGGAAGTGTTGAACACAAACAACGGGCTTACCGTGGTTATACCCGTATATTGCTCAGTGACACAGATTACTGTATCTTTAAAAAATAAGCTTTTTACCCTAGTGTATTAATTTTAAACTCGTGATGTAACTACGCGAGAAAGTTTAAAGTTAATTTACTATAAATACTTTTTTGTTTTATGACTTGCAATTTCTTTTCACAAATGAGTTGCTTAAGCTGATATAAAAAAAACTGTGGCAGGAGAGAAAACATAAGCCTTTTAAAAATTTAACAGTTCTAAATGCTAAAAAATTTATGCACGTTTTCTGCTCCTCAGTAGATTTGGTTTTCCTGATATTGAGCTAAATGCAGCAACTTATTTCTGGAAGATTAAATAACTAAAAATATCCTGTGTACTGTTACCCCATTTCTATAGTGGGATTTGTAACAATATCATAATGATGTTGAAATCATGAATACTACATGGAGTGGGTCTGTCAAATTAGATTTGCCCAAAATTAAACCAGCACATTTTTAAATGAACAACTAACTCTTCATGTACTTGTACTTGTGCACATGATTACAATGGCAACTACTGTAGTAATCCATTAAAAATAAATTTTGTGGTAACACCAAGTAAACACTGTGTAATCATTGAGAATTGTTTCATTTTGGGACCTCATAAAATTACTGTCCAATAATAATTTTTAGTGGTTTGAGTATGTTATCTGTTTTTGATTATTCATATAACTGTATATCCAAAAAAAGGTATATTTATACATTGTATTTTACCCTTCATATTGAGCATGAAGCTAATCTATATTAATATAAATTACATAAACTATCACTTTGAAAAAATAAAATCTTGGATACATATCTTAAAACTGATACATCCACTGCTTGCTATGAAACAAGTGCTTCAAAGAGAGATGTACTAGATGATATAACAATCTACAAAACTGATATATATATACACTACTTGCTATGAGAACATTACTTCAGAGAGTGATTGACCACATAATATCACAGCCCACAAGACTGATATATACAGTAATATATATACACACACACACAAACACAGCTTAAAAGATTGATTTACTACAGCAACAGTACAGAAAACTGATAAATAAACTGAATGCTATGAAACAAATACTTGTGAATGACATTCTACATAATATAACACAATCAATAAGACTGACTGATATGAAACAAATGCAGGAGAGTGATATTCTACACAATATAACACAGTCAATAGGACTGATGATATATACACTGATTGCTACGAAACCAGTGCTTCAATAAGTGATGTAATAAAGCATGATTTTTTTTTTTTTTATTATTTAGGTTCAAAAAGCTACTTCAGAATGATGCAATAATTAATATGTTTACCTCCTAATCACATAGTATCTTTCAAATGTAACAGAAAATTTATCCCAAATTGTACTAATGGACAATAATATTTACTGAAAATGTTCTTGTGCATAGAAAAAAAAGGAGTAAATAATATACATAAATACATTTTTATATTCTAATAACAGATTAAACCTTCAGCTCATGATGTTGAAGAACATGCTTGAAGTTAATAAGTTGTAGAGACAACTGATACGAGAAAAACAATAGTGAACAAAGAATTAAAGAAGCTCTTCTAATATGAGAGCACAAATACAAATTAAACCAATACTGTTCATACCCACACTAATAGTGTGGTCCATCTGGGCAGGAAACATCCACTGGAAGTGCCTTGCATAAGATTGTGTGTTTCATATTGTGTACATAAGGTATTGAGAGATCAACAAGTGCAGTCCACCTAGGTAAAATAATCCAGGAGAAGCACCTTCTGTTAGTATTGTAGAAGTGCCTTGCACAAAAAAATAATAATAGTGTAAACAAATGCAGTCAGACCAGGCAAGAACATCTGGGAGAAGTGCTTTGTGGTTATTGAGTATAACAAGTGCAGTCCCTCTGGGTAGAAAACATCCAGTGGAAGAGCCTTGCATTAATAGTGTATGTCATTATCAACCCAGGCAAAAAACATCTGGGAGAAGTGCTTTGTGGTTATTGAGTATAACAAGTGCAGTCCCTCTGGGTAGAAAACATCCAGTGGAAGAGCCTTGCATTAATAGTGTATGTCATTATAAACCCGGGCAAAAAACATCTGGAAGAAGAGCTTTGGATTGAGAAAAGTATGATAGTGCATAATATGAAGCATAACGACAATAGTCCCCTTCTCATAGAGTGGATATATATGACTAGGAAGTTTTAATTACCATACAAATCCACTCGTGAGGATACCTCCACGGTCCACCACTCCATCAACTAGGAACCGGAAATGGCAAGGACCCCCCTTGCTTCAATAGGAGAAAAGGGGGGGGGATACATATTGGGGGGTCCAGAAACACCCCATCTCCACAATGAGCATTAGAAAAATATGCAGAGACAGTGCTAAGATAAAAAAACAGCACACCTGACTAGGCAACACCTGAAATACAATGTAAAGCAACTGCAAAAGAACAAAATAAAAAAAGATATAATATGTCAACTTACCTCAATCAAAGTCAAACACACATGTGAAGAATTGCCACAGGAGAAAGAGGATACCCGACTGAGGAAGATACAGCTAGATCATGCAAGTAATGCATGACAAAAGTATTAGGAGTTGTCCACATACTGGCTTGAATAATCTCCTCCAAAGGATGGTGGATCCGAGCAGCTAAGGACATAGTTAAATGGCAAATTCGGTGCAAAGAAACATTAAACAGCTGATGACCTTCACCGACAAGTCAGAATAAGCTAGTCATACGAGTTGTGAACCAAGGTAGTAAGGGTTCTAAATAAAGCTTTTTGCCTTTTTTTATTGCAATACTTTGTCTTGTTTCTTTACTTTCACCTGCAACAAGTTGCTACGTCTGTTCTTCTGCATACTAGATCAAGGAATCTCTTGTTTTTTGTGGAGATTGTGATCTAGGTTTATACTTGAATTACCACAATAACAGTATTACTTTTCTTTATGTTTATACTTTCATTTGTTTGCCCAGTAGAATTCAATTAAATGATTTTGCCAATATAAAGAGTACAAAAAAATTTCAGACAAAAAAAATGCTTACCAGTATGTATGATTTTCAACCATGATTCTGAAAGCATGTGCAATGGATTTGTCAACATCATTCAGTTTAGCATTCAGGTCAATACTGAATCTGGAATTCAGGAATTCTATGACAAGCTGAGAGTCAGCAATGTCTTCTCCGTTAAAGGTGATGAAAGGACATTTTCCTTTAGATCCAATGAAGTCAGTAAAATCATTCTGTGTCAGAATTACACAAAATTAATAGTATACTAGCAACGCTAGCCATTCTGTATGCTAACATTTAATGGTCTATACAGAAACTTGTAGCTAAAAGAAACAACAACAAAAATTGATGTTTTAAGAATATATATAATAAAAGTATGTCACTTAGGTGAAGGAAGACTGATAAGTCAATAGGCAATGTTTGTTATATGTACTTTTGTTATGATCAAAGAGTATAAAAGTATGTGTGCATACATGTTTGTTAGAGAGAATACCCACTTATACCAAGTTGTTCACCAGCCCCTATCACTGACTTAGGTGAAGGAAGACTGATAAGTCAATAGGCAATGTTTGTTATATGTACTTTTGTTATGATCAAAGAGTATAAAAGTATGTGGGCATACATATTTGTTAGAGAGAATACCCACTTATACCAAGTTGTTCACCAGCCCCTATCACTGACTTAGATAGGTAGATGAAAGCTAAAAACAAAACAAAAAATAACTCTAAACTGCATGTATCTGGCCACTGGTATGAAATTTGTTATCACGTGACAAGCTATTCCAGTGAAAGGTAAAGAAATCCCAAGTGTTAAATCAGGCAGGAAAGTGAAATAGCTTTTAACACTTAGCACTAGCATGATTAAATTTTATTAACACAAACTTAGATGAAATAACACACATTTTTGAAAAGACATTATAAAAATTCAAGACTGTGTAACAATGTTCCTAGCTAGTGTAATATGCATGCAATAATGACTGCCATAGCAACAAGAAAGTAATGTTCCAGAACATATAGATTCCAGTTGGCAAGAAATAAACCGACATACATGTTTATTAAATAATGAAGAAAAAAGGAATTTGTAGAAAGTAATTAACAGCAACAAGCTTATCAAACCAATATTTATGAAGCCTACTCAGAGATGCTGAAATAAGATTTCAGATGATATTTAAAATATCAATTCTATGTATGTTACAAAGTGTGTATAACTAAATTTAGACATAAAACATGTGACAGGGTATCAAAATTAAGCTTAAACCCTTCTCTGGTTTATTAGCGATTTACATGGGAGGGAAAAAATACAATTTATGATGTCAGAAACATTTTGATTTCATGTTTTTAACCATTTCTATTGTAGACATAATAAAGTTAACATTTTCCTTACCTGAAAATGCATTTCAGATAAATACTTATCTCTTTGCATCACTAAGAGCTATCCTATCCCATGTCTAGTAATCCCTGTGAGCACTGGCACATGATAATAGGCTCTTTCTTGAAAATGATAAACTTCAGAAATTCTACTTACCTCTCTGCACCACTAAGAATTAAAATCCCACATTAAAAATTGTGGAAGGGGCTGGTGCAGGCTAATTACAAAGATGAACTCCTTTTTAAAATAGCAACAGAATGGGGAAGCTTATGAGGCATGTCTTTCACAAAACTGTGGGTTGCCTAGTAGAGCAGCACCCAGCAGGAGACCACATCCTTCTGGAGGAGGGAATATTTGTTTATTCATTCATTCAAATATAACATTTACATTACAGAGAGATTTACAGTAAAATATAGTGGTTAAATTTAGTGTTACAAAGGTGAATGGAACATGAGAATGTGTAGTGTGGTTACAGCATTAGACCATTTCATCTTGGTGAAATACCAGTTCTTGTAACAACAGGTGGATGGAGAAGGAGCTCTCATCTGTGTTCCAAGGAAAATCCAAGTCTCATCCAGCTAGACATATCCACCTGGGCATATTGTAATGGTGTTATGAGTTATGGACACTCAGAGAGAACTACAAGGAGGCACTACAGAAAGTTGAACACTTGGAAGTAGTAAATGACAATGCTAAAAGTGTGTAGCCCTTATTGAGAAGTATAATGCCATCACAGGAAAGAAAGTAACAAGAGAACTCCTCCTCCTCCAAGTTGTAGAGGATCATAGAAGATACTTTCCTAACAGCAAAAAGGAAACAATAACAATGCAAAAGTGACTAACTACATCAAAATCATAATTATGTAATTATACTATTGTACATGCAATAATATAATAACATACTTTAAATAAATCATTTATAATGCACAAAAAACAGTTTTATATCACATAGTACATATGGAATCAGGCCACTGCAGTCTAGAAGTTCAACTTCCAAATATGGTCCAAAATTAATGAATTTTGGCATTTAGTTTCTTTATGTACATTGGAATAAATTTATGGTGTGAGAACTTTAGAATTTTTAACCTATAATTTTTACTTTCAAGTAAGGAATACCCTATGTAAGAGGGACTGGACAAAAGATCTGATTAACCTCCTGGACAATCTAGGTCTTTGAAAGAAAGAGGGTGTACCGTAAACATCAACAACCCATCAATATCAGAGAGTATGGGAGATGACTAAAGCATAAATGCCTGAATGATGATGATCACAACCAAGGAAGAGAAAATATGTCATGAGAGACAAATTATACAAGGAATAGGAGGCCAAAAGCTCAAGGAGGAGGAGGGAGGTAGGAACCCAAAAAACCATACAAATATCCCAGAAGGGAAGAGGGACGGGACAAGGGGAGGGAAAATGCCCCACAATAATCTGCACTGGTTGAAACATACAAGCCTCAGATGAAAAGCCAGGTAAAGAAGGAAACAAGATATAGGGAGTAGGTCAATCTGGCTGAAGAGCATGGTAGAGGGAGCTAGTGGTATTAGACAGCTCATGTACACTGATAGAGGGCAAGAGTAGAATGCTGACAAGAGTGAGAGAAAAGGGAGTACTCTATGGGAAAACCCCATCCATCATGCAAGGAACTGGACATATTTCACACATGGAAACAAAAATGCAACACCCTGTTATGAAAAAGGGATGAATGAGGTAGACTAAGGAGAGACCTCTAAAGTGGGAGTCACAAAAGAATCAATTTGAAGGTTACAAAATGGGAACAACTACAAAGAGAAACAGAAGGATGTAAGGACCACTATTTGAGATGGGTCTTGTCAAGGTGAAAGAAACAATCAGCCACAAGATACAAATCCCAAAAACAGAACATATCATAAAGAGAATACGATAACTGTTAGCTCAGAAAAGAAGTCCAGAGCAAGAAAGTACAGGTCCTAAGAGAGGTGTCTCCCTGGTAGTTGATTGAAGTAATGACATAGAATTGTCCAAGATTATCAGACAATTGCAAACAATTAAGAAAGTAAGCCCGATAGGTGGCAATCATCTTCAAAAGGTGATAGGCAGATAATGCTTCTCTGGAGATCAGACCATAGAGAAAGTAATAGTGTTGAGAACTGCCCCTTCCCAACCAGAAAGAGGCATTGATGTACATCAGGCTGAGGGAGGAGTGATATAATCCAGGTTGTGTTGGAAGCCACCTCAAAAGAATGATGTAGAAGCAAGAGTTCCAAAATACCATCAGTTAACTTGTTGGTACACCATAGTTCATCACAGCTCACTAAGATTGTGGGAGCTAACTTATCCACAACATCAAAAGTACCTCACCACAGAATGAAATTCAAGACCTATCACATACAGGCATGAGCTCTACTAAGTGAACTAAAGGTATAAATGAGTGTAAGATCCATAAACAGATAAAAGTGCCTCCAATCACCATTAAGTCAGTTGGAGAAAATGCTTGAAAAGGAACAGGACCTTTTTTTTTCAATATATATCTCTTACTTTGTTGACAGTTGCCTAAAATAGATATGTGGTGCAATCAGGTGGATGGAGCAAAAATGCAACAAAGACAATAGCAGTGTAGCACCAAAGAAAGAAAGGCAGTCAATTAAAGCAACTAGAAACTCAAAAAGTACAGGAAAACCACATCTGAACACAGGAAGTGCTGTGGAAAGAATGAGCCCAGGATCATATACTAGTGCTTACAGGATTACTGTGCATGGAGGTCATGCCACCCTCCTACTGGCAGAGGGTTACAGCATTATGTCATAGGCTAATGCAATATATGTAGACACATTTATGGATGGGAGTTTGTGGCATAAGCAGGAAATTTCATAGCATTTATGCATGAGGAATAGTTCTTAGTGGTGCAGAGAGGTAAGTAGCATTTCTGAAGTACTTCTAAATCTGGCAGTGCTTTTTACATATACCTGTACAAACAAAAATGTTTCATGGAATCAAGACGTACAATAGTGTGTCTTCCAGCCAAAAAAACAACCAGCAGGACACAGTGTGTGTTATTAACAGAAGTAATAGTTTAGTAATACTCCACCTTCTGTAGTTTGGACTGTGGTAATCCAAACTATCACATATTTTCAATGGATGTGCTGTACTGAACTCTTATTTCACATACCAAATTTCAAAGCAATCCATTAAGAAATATCTGAAATATAACATCTCCAATTTTGATTGAGTTTTTACCTTTTTTGTTCTCTCTTTTTGAACCAAATGTACAAAAACTTTATTTGATAGAAAAAGCATATTTAACTTTTATGGATTTTTTTCAAATTTGGTACACTGATGGATCTTTATAATCTACAATTTGAAGTTACATTTGGTGTAAATATAAGCCACGTGTAAAATTATTCAATAAAAACCACTCAAATTTAGCAAACATTTTTGTGCATGCCTATGCAAAAAGTCACGTGAGCTACAAGTCTAACATTTTTATTCCAGCTTCACTTAAGAGCAAATGTGGACTGTTTTTAGTTTTTGTCATTCGGATCAAATACAGCTGATTTAAAGCAGCATAAACTATAAGGTGAAAGGACACACAGATACGTAAGTATTAGTTAGGTCAAGCAAACTAGATTAGCAGTTTCTAGTTCAAGTTTTCAACAGAATCATACG
>NW_013669120.1:80068-89053 GCF_000517525.1 Limulus polyphemus
AATACAGCTGATTTAAAGCAGCATAAACTATAAGGTGAAAGGACACACAGATACGTAAGTATTAGTTAGGTCAAGCAAACTAGATTAGCAGTTTCTAGTTCAAGTTTTCAACAGAATCATACGGGTGGATTATTATTATTGGTTATTCAATGGCAACTTTTCAGCATATGTTGCTAAATTTTATGAAATTCTCCTAATTAAGGGGAATTTAGCGTCACGTGATATTAGCTTAAGCAATTGGCATAAACAATGATGCTTGATATGGCTGTACAAATTGCATCAGGGTCATAACACGAAACTATTAATATATATTCCATGATGTTACTATAAAGAAAGTTATTAACACTGTTTAGAGAAGAAAAACTACCACCATATATTTTAAAGCATCTGGTTAGTTCTGCAAAATATAGGTCTTTTCCAAATAATAGGGTTGCAATCCTAAAGCTAATGTTAGTTACTATCGAGTGGCACTTTCATATTTGCTGTGGTTTGTTGGTGTATATTGACAAAAAGTCATGATATCTAATGAAAAACACCTTAGGTGTGAGAAAAAAGGTGCAGCCAAAAAAGGATTGAGTGTGCAACTGAAAGGAATGAAATCAAAATTGATGGCCAAACTGGTAGTTACACTTATATCAATGATAAGACTTTTACAGCAAATATTCATTCATTAATTAGCTAGGTCACGTATTTTGTTTTACCCACCATCATGATCCAAGTTGAATAAAAAATGGGAACTGACTAATGAATGAATATTTGCTGTAAAATTCTTATCAATGCTATATGTGTAGCTACCAGTTTGGCCGCCAATTTTGATTTCATGCTTTTAAGTCGTACATTGAATCCATTTTGGGTTCACTTTTTTTCACGCATAATGTATTTTTGACTAGATTATAAATAGCAAGAAAACCGAGTAAACTTCACGAATGTCCTGGTCAAAAATGCCCATTACCCATGCTCTAGTGGTAAATATGAGAAGCACCACGGATAAGATGAACATTTTAAACTGGCTATTTGCTTATACAACAAATTATTAACCATTTTATTAACCTATTAACCATTTCAACCTTATATAAGTGATCAAAGAAACTCACCTTATCTAACAACAACATACTCAGCTAAACAACACAAGTTCTTTTCAGTTAAACATCTTCTAATAGCTAAATCCTTAACTTTATATTTCTAATCTATTTAATCAACTAGCCTTAATGTGATAGATCTAGACAACATACTTATGCCAGCTGCTTTGTAATTGTATGTTTCTTAGAGCACAAGCACAAGGCTTTATTTTCTTTTATGTGAGACTTAACGTAATAATTTTCTTACTAATATCAAATTGAATTTGTGCTCATTGTTTTCGTTGTTGTCTTTTTTCCTCCATCTCTTTTCTGAAGATGGAATATGCTTATTCCTAAACATCCTTTTTTAAATAGACCAATGGTATTCTTCCTTCTTATTAAATTAAAATTTCCAACCAATGAATCTACTGTAAGAGGTTGTTTATAAATAGATGTTTCCTTTGGCTGAATGCACGCTATACACAAAAACACGACTCAAAAGGTACACAGTTCATTGTTAGGACAGTGTAAGATACCTGTTATACTGTTTAACCTTGACAGAAGCATAAAGAATTTTCATTAAAAAAAATGTACAACAGTAGAAACTTCAAAGTGGTTAGACAGTCTAGAACAGAATTTCATGACTATTTTCTTTATAATATTTTTGAGATTACTTAAACATGACAATTCCAACAAATTCTGTTATCTATACTATAACACATAAAGTGTAATGCAGTAAATGTTTTTTCTTTAATTTTTAAGTTCTATAAAATGTATAATGTTCAGTTCATCCAAAGATGGCCTTAAAATTATAGCTGAAGGTTTCGTATTAAAATACAGTTAATGTGGTGCCTGTTGGCTCTCAGTAAGAAATATCTAAATGCTTTGACAACTAAAATTATTAAATTAAATTCATAATTAATATGCTAATGATGAAACTAGTAGAATGTCAATTTCATAATATGTAGCATTTAATGTAGTTCATACTAATTACTAAACAATAAAGTAAGCTCAGCATGTTAGATAATGTTATTAGATTGTTTGTAGTAGTTTGAAAAAACTGAGGACCAACCCTTGTATCTTACCTCATACTTAAGGTTCGCCATTCTAAGATAAGTTTCTAGCTTAAGTGGGAAGGGTGAAATACTTGGGGCATATAGTCCACGTGGAAACTGGTGTAAAATAACCACATCTTTCTTGGCTCTACTTTCTTGCTGGCGGTTTCTGAAACATTACACATTATAGGAAAATTCTGTTTGTCAGTGTTTACTTATACTGCAAAACTGTTATTAATTTTGGTAAATAGAATGAAAAAGTCAAAATGTTATAAGTTCTTGCAAAACTATTCCAACACTTTATATTTCAAATAGAAACTAGAGTTTACTTTACATTTATCAATGAAAAATTCAACAGCGAATTGTTTGATGCAGTAATAACTGTGTGTGTGTGTGTGTACACACACATCTTACCATTTACTTTTTTTATTGTATTAAAGCACAGTGGTTCATAAATTGTAAATTTTCACATTGCTTAATTTATTCAGTGCTAAATATAATACACTAAAATACATTGTTTATAAAGATGTACAATATTACACTATTACCATACACAAGTTCCACCAGCGATATTGTTAAATTAACTACTGCTATTAATTTACAAGTTACTCAGATTCATTGAAGAGTATAAACAATTTCAAGGTGGTGGTGACTTAAAGCTCTCACAAATTTGAATAATCTAGGAAAAAGAATAAAAACTAATAAATTCCAAAAGAAATGAAATTCTTGAACACTTATGATTCATCATTTTTATCAACAACTTCCTAAAAACTGTTGACACTTACATACATTTTTATTTTATTAATTAAATAAGCCATTTACAAAAATCAGTCAATAATTCACTGAAGCATATTACCCTGGAATAAGTTTCATGCAGCAGTGATACTTTGATTCTTCATAAACAAAGGAAGATTACAGCAAAGACTTGACAATTCTTTGGAGGAAAGGGCCTGATGAACATTTCAACTACAGATGTGCTATTGAACTCTTTACTACTGCATGTTCTGACTTTTAGTATAACTTCATTTAAGACACATGTTCTTAGTGCTCTTTAACATGCATAATAATAATATTGAGGATATTTTCTTTTTTATTTAACCGCTTTTGCTGTTTTTAAAACAAGAATTTGATTAAATTTGACTAAAAAAAGGTCAACACAACTTTTATAGTTTTACATGTTACAAATCAAACTTGATACAACTTAATTTTACATTTTAATAAGGTTTTTTGTTGAGCTATGCAAGTTATTAGAATTGGCTTTGAACATGGTTTAGTCCAGATCTATTTACTGCACTAATGAAAATTAATGTTGATATACAGGTGTTTTACACATGCTCATAGACAGTTCAAAATACAAAATCAACACTAATTAAAATTAGTGAACAATATATTTGAGACCTTTGGGTTGAATTGCAAAAATCATACATATGTATAGTCTTACTGCCTAAAAACTTGAAAATAAATTAATCACGAGCTATCAGTTTCAAACCAAAAAGTTATAGTAAAGCCATGCTTACATGATGAGCTTATCTTGGCAAGATTCTATTCATGTTGTGCTGGATTTCATAAAGGGGCTTCTCTTCAAAGTTTGTCAGCTCCCTCATTTAGCTTTACCTCAATAGTACTGCCTGTAAGTGAAATTTGTTGGTGATACTGTCTATCTGCAGTTTATTGCTTTCAGCAATCCAGAGGAGGGCTCACTTTTTGGCCTCAAGCTTTATCCCAGTTCTCCTTATGAAAGCTTGAATGTTCCATCAGACTTATTCAGCATGTTACTGTTCCACAAGACAGTGAATGCCAAATCAACTCTCTCACTATCTTTCGTATACAAATCATCTTTGACTATGATGACATGGTCTTTAAATAGGTGCTGACAGGCTTTTACAGCTTCACTCTGTTAGTCCTACATTTTCTGTCTATGCTGATTTATACAGATCCTAGTAGCACCAATGTTTATTCGACAAGGGACATCTGATGGCCACAAGTTATTTCAGTGGTTGCTGTATATCACCTTTCCATCCACAACTGTCTCGTGAGGTGCCTTTTAGGCAATTCCCTATTTAGTGGTGTTTGACAACTCACTGCAGAGCTAGAAAAGCCCAAATGAAAAAAACAGTAGCTCGATGATGGAATGCATGGTAGTTACACTGCAATATATATGTAAGGAAATGTTCTTCTAAGTGCCATTGGTGTTCTTTGAATCTGCTGAGGCTTGTGAGGTGTAAAGGAGCTTTGATCATACTCATCATTGGTAATGCATTATTCAAGATGGAGTAGATAAGCCTTTGGTAGGACATAATAAGATGCTGCAGCTTTTAGTGCCTTGATGTTTTTGGTAGCTCTGGAAATCATGGTGTTAATGCAGCTGGGTTACTCCAAGGTACTTCAACATTTTTTAAGATGGATGGCAGTGCAAGCAAAGGATTGTAATGGTGTGTCCTCCTCAGTATTTCTTTTGTAGTGTGTGTGTGCAGAACATAGCCGTGTCTTTGGCAGATCAGGTGACCACTCTTGTATCACTGCACCATTTGCTCATCCTGCTCAAGGATAGTTGCATCTTGCTTTAGATTTCAGTTTTGTTACACATGTTACACTTACACAAATTCTGAGCAATTTGTCAATAAGAATGAACAGTTGGACTCTATTGTAAATATCTTCTAGATATAAAGTTATTACCAAGGCATTCTGACCAGCTTAAAAACCTTCCCATGTGTCAGCTGCATTTATCCAGGTTTCTCATCCACTGTGATAACAAACTGATGATAATGGTGGTAGTGATTCAATCTCATAGACAAGTCTTCTAGCTACAAAATTCTTTGGGATTTTTCCGTTGATGTTTGATAAGATGATGATTCAATGACTTCTATGAAAAAAAATTATCCTTCCTTGGCTAGGTAAGGATCTCGTAAAGGCATCAGTCCATATTTCAGGAATGTTACCTGTTGCCCAGCTGTGTGGATACTCCAACATTGACTTCTAGCTTCAAGAGTTGGCTTCTGTAAGCTTCTTAAAGGCAAAGTTCTTTCTTACACCAGATGGACTTGGAGTTCCATCTCTGTATTTATGACTTTGTATATCTCAACCAAATTAAAGATGATTTCCACACCTGCATGTAGTTGTAGCTCAGATAGAGATAGCTGTAACTTGAGCCTTTCCTGCATGTCACTATTGTTACACTGGTTAATGTGCATGTGCATGAAGGATTTGTCTTGGTCTTTATGTATGGAGTGAGGTACTGTCACTATCATAAATAACTGTCTTCACCACGGTTTTCATTCTCATGGCAGCCATAAGTTTGTAGAAGTGCTTGTGAGATTGGTATCAAGGAATAGTTCATTTCATTTCACGTGTTTTGGAAACTAATCTATTGTACAGAACACAATCTCTATTCTTTTCAGTATTTGCCTCATCCCTCCAGACTGGATCATGTCTTATCTGCATGAACTCAGCCCAAACTTGACTGCATGCCCTCCAGGCTTTACAAGTTGCACTATTCCACCAGTATGAGAAGTTCCTTTTGCAGAAGTTGAATATATTTGTCACAACCAAAAGTACCCATCCCCAGTGATGGGTAAAGTTTAAGTTAATCTATCAATTCAAATTATTTTATGGAATTTAAAAAGGTTAATTGTGTTGCACTCTTGGTTTTACTCAGAGTCAAAGCTCTGAGGTACTTATACCACCCACTGTAAAAAGTAATTATTGAGCATTTCAGTCATGCTAAGAGCTGATCAACAATAAATTACGGTAAATCTACATTTTTATTCTTTAAGTTACGACACATTTTGAAATGTTAATGATAATGTGATTAATTCCTAACAATTTAGTGTAGAATATCCTGCTTGCAAAATAAAATTTCACATCAATATTATTCATGTCTGTTCTCCCATCATTTCAAAAGTGAATGTTGAGCTTTGCCTGCGTGCGCAGCTTTTCAAGTGGGAGAGAGACGAATGCTCAGACAGACACCATGGTTCACAATATATATAAGGCATTATGTTAGACCTATCATGTCTCGTGACACTACATTTTTAATCTAGTTCCTTAAGGATTTTCAAAAATCAAAAGTGTATGATAATAGTATTTCAACCATACTATATTCATCACATCCATTGCCAATGACACATTTTGCTCAGTCCAAAGTTCTTCAGATTAGCTGGGATACAATGAACACTATAGTGGTTGGAACACTATTTTTGTTAAATGACAGTTGTTTTGGTGTGAATACCTTTTATTGATCTTAATTTGACTACTCAATGGTGGAGAGATGTTTGGGGAATGAATTCTGCCAGGAAGCATGACATTCTTTTGTGGGTTTCTAGATTATTTATACAGTTTTGCCATTCAGTCTTCCAGTACACCTTACATGAGGTGATCACTAAATTGCCAGGTGACATGTCACTCAAGGTGGGTTAGCAAGACCAAGGTCTACATAGGAGTCTCTGTCACCTTGGTGCTCAGGAATTCTAGTTGTTTTGCCAGTATAAGGTCAGTGACTATACAATGCAAAGCAGAATGTAAACTACTGCCATGAGTGTTTTCATCTGCATTTCAGGCGGAGTGTCTGGTACTAAAGTTTCCTACTGCTAGATAAGTAGGATTAATGTCAGACAGGAACCTTCAATCTTCAGCATGATGTGCTCTGTTACCTTTTATGTACACACTGGTGATTTAAGCTTGTGTGAGTTTTGGTGATCTATCTGGATGGTTTGTAGCTTGCAATTGTGACTGTTTCACTAAGAGCTATTATAATGTTCATGGTGGATGCTGCAGTCATACTAAATTGCAGGTTCTGATATTTGAGTCTTTTAAAAAGTGTGATGTCATAAAATTCAGAGTTTCTCTCCTCCTGACATTGCAGTATACTACAACATGAAATGTACCACTTTTGGAAATTTGTTTCATGTAATGAGAAATTGAAAATTACACAAGACTTTTTACAATCATCAACATACAGACACAATTTGTCGAGTTCCTCCACGTACTAACACTTTTCCCAGTTAGGTACAAGTCAGTTTTCTACAGTTGTTTTCCTTTCCTGGGTATATTGCATAAAAACTTATGTACACGTGACTTGTATCACTTTTCCAGATGGAGATCCTTTGCCAATTATGTTGTGTACTGTTGCCTGGGCACATGGATAGTAGTTGTCACTGACCTTTGTGTTCATGGATTCTTACCTGTTATAAGAATGCCATACTTTGATTATCATGTTGGGGCATGACTTGCTGCAGGTTTCTTTCCAGATGGTTCTAGTGCTCCAAGATGAACAATATTAGTTTGATTTCCAAAGCTGTTAAGTACAAGAGATATACTCACTTTGGAAATTCTAAAACCCAGATAACCTGGGTAAGTAGGATTCTACATTAAGAATTTTTAATTACTTGCCTTTTTGGCTGCTGAGCTAGTGTTTTTAATGGTCAAATAAAATTTTTGTATCATATTCAAATCAGGAGAAACCTTTCTTACACTTCATTTTAAATTTGGCTTCTGTTTTTAACAGTGTCTTCCTTTATCCTTCTTTATTTCAGCACTTTCTTGATGGCATGTTGTTAATGCTTGTTGCTTTGATGCATAGAATCCAAAGTTTAAAAGATTAGCCATATTTCTTTGGAAGCTGTTGTCTGCACTTGTAGATCCAACTGTACTGGTCAGCATGCTAATCACTTTGTGCATGAGGCCACACTTTTTAGCTAAATTAAATCTCGCCATGTTTTATATTTACTGCTGAGAGTTGAAATTTTTGTTTTTATCTGGACTTTGCAATATTTTTTTTAAATTCATCTGAAGACAGGTGTCTACCAATTTCCAAGTCTTAATTGTTAATCCTTTGTTTTCACATCCATCATTTTACAGAGAATCATGTCAAACCTTGCTAGTCTTAATTCCATTACAGTTTGGCAAAAGATGTTTAAGTTTTGTATTCAAGCTACAGTTTGACAGGTTGTGAAATGTGTATATAGTACCCAGAAAAACTCGCAAGTTAGATACCAGGATTGATGTACCTCTTTCAAGAGCCAAGTGCATTCTTCCACATAAAATTTAAAAAGTTAAATACAAGTGATAATTCTATTTCAATAATTTTGGGTTCAAAAATATTTTTGAATTTATAGTTTGTTATTAAGTACCATTTATGATATGTAATTTTAAAATAAATGTTCTAACTTTCATTTCTGCTCAGCTGGAGGAATCTGAACTGTTAGACAGCACATTTATATATTTATTTTCACAACTTTTCAGCCATTTCAAACTATATATATAAATATTTGCTAAGAAACCATCATCCCTCAAGAATACACTTATTCATATTTTGTTTTACGTGTAATTTTTCTTAACTTTCATAAAACAATAGTATGTAGACTGAATTAATGAAGTTCAACTTTGAAAAGAGCATTAAATATCAAATAAGAGAAAATTATTTATTTACATCATTCTACCTTCAATTACAATATTTTCTTTATTCTACAAGTTAAAATTCTAAATTTATTGTATATTTTTGAAATGATTGAAAGGCATTGGGGGTAGTCTATTGTTATGTGTCAGTTGGTTTCAATACTTCATAAGTATACTAGTTGAGCAATCCTTTTCCAGAATATTACAGAAAAGAAAATTTGATTTAAGAATAATGTTTGTTCAACATTGCATAAAATAAACAAATGACATACAACTACTGCAAAACTGTAATTGATTCTGTAATAATTATCTTATTTTTTTAGAAGACAGCAAGAGCAATTCAATGATGTAGGTGTTATTTAGAGTGAACTAATTGCTCCATCCAGCAAGTTCTTCATACTACAGATAAACCCCAACTGAGTCTGGCATGTATGTATATATATATATATATATATATATATATCTTCTATATAAGACAG